>NC_081345.1:67463458-67545481 GCF_029784015.1 Lycium ferocissimum
ATATCATCAAATACATATACATATAACGTGCCCGGCCCTCTAGTGAGGGATGCGGTGAATAATGCGGGGAGTTGCACGAATACATGCCCTGCCCGAGACGCAAGAAAGTTAGTAATAACCGCTCGCCGAGCGAGGTGTGAGAAACCATATGCATATAAATCAACTTTCAAGACTCAGTAGATAAGGAGACAATCAACGCTCGAGTATCAAACGATAGTCATGTTAAATCCGTTCTAAATGCCATTAGGACTACGTTAAAGAGAATCTCAGGGATCGTAAACATGTATCAAACCAATCCGAGCCCGCCCATGAAAGTTACGGGCATTATTCGCTAGAGAACACTTTATGAACATATCGAAGTGATCCAAGCCCGTCTATGAAAGTTAGGGACCTTATTCAACATAAAATCCTTTAGGAACAAAAAACTCTTATGCAACATTTACTATCCAATCATACAAAAGACACAAGGACCATGAGCTCGACGATATTAGGAATGCTAACATCAAGAAGTGAATAAGAATCGTAGACATTCTCGGATCGATGAATAGAGTTACCTCGAGGCTCGTATCATATCTTACTTACATCTAAGACATGCCAAAAGAGAAAGGAGAAGCTTTACATACCTCATCCGCTTCCTAAGCTAATCCGAACTTAAGTCTCGGCTTCTCAAGATCTACAATAACGTCATTAGGCACCAAACATTAGCTATAGGTACTTAGGGATCCAATCCTAAGCTAGCACTTCATTTACAGAAATTCGGGCAGCATTTCTCCTATAAATTCAACAAATCCCGAGAATTCAACTCGGCCAAATCATGAACAGCAATACCAACAACCATACTAACAACGTCAACAAGGAATTCAAAACGTATTCTAACGTTAGTAATTCCTTTCTATATAATTCGACGGCATTTCATTTACATTCAATTCAACCACATACAATCAAGACAACACCAATAATCACCCGTTCAAATACCATCCCGAGAACATTCAAACAAGACTCAAGAACACTTCAAACAATCCGCATAATATTCAAAACAGCTCACAAGATTACAACTTCAATTTGAACCATCAAACCTTCATTTTCGTCATAGAATCTACAACAACAACAACAACCAAGAATACTAAGTAAATTTAATTCATTCCTTCTACACAAAACATCCCACTCACGGCTACAACGCCAACACACATAATTTCATGAATTTCATCCATTTCTATACCCAACAACACGCACAACCATCCATAATACATGAAAGAGGAGATTAAACCTTACCTTTTCCACTTAACCTCTCGACTTGGCTAGGGTTTGTAAATTGCAAAAATGAATGCTTTGCTTGCTCCAATAACCACTCCACGTTATAGAGGACCTTCCAATTGGTAGAAAAGTTAGAAGAATTTTTTTATTTTTTTTTATCAATTCTCACACCCTCAATTTCGGTTAGCCATGGCTAAAACTCTCTCCAAGTTTCTCCAAGGTTCTCAAGTTGAAAATGATGCATAATTATCTTGCTTGGTCATCACTTATCAATATATAGATATATACATAGCCCATACAAGGTGGACACATGCCCTCCTCATGGCTCTCAATCAAAATTTTCAAAGCCATGGGTGGGTGCCCACGACCACACGGCCACTTGGCCATTTCATGAAATATTTTTTTCAACTTTTGGCCCCTAATTTTTCCTCAATATTTCCATCCAATAAAATTATAAGCAACTTGTGCATTAAAACAAAATCGGAGGTTACAAGTCTCACCCTCGCATTCCAAAATTGTCTTGTCCTTAACTTATCGCAATTAGCTCGGAATGTCCCAACGTACAAAATACGGGATATAACATCCTCCCCCCCTTTAGAACATTCATCCTCGAATGTTAAACTAGTCTTACGAGGTCTTACGAGCACTTCGGGGGAAGTTCCTTTTGTAGCTATCACATACAGTTTATTCATCAGTCCACATAACCAATTTAGGAATTTGGATCACCTGTAGGCATAGGGAACAAGTAGGGATACTTATTCTTCATTTCCTCTTCAGCTTCCCAGGTCATCTCCTCCCTGTTATTGTTCCGCCACAATACTTTAACGGAAGCCACATCTTTAGTACGCAACCTTCTCACCTGACGATCCAGTATGGCTATAGGCTGTTCCTCGCAGGATAACTCCTCTGTCACCTGGATATCATCTATGGGAAATACTCTGGAAGGGTCGCCTGTACATTTGCGAAGCATTGACACGTGGAAGACTGGATGCACTGCTTCCAAATCAGCTGGTAGGTCTAACTCGTAGGCAACTTTGGCTCTGCGATGATGCGATAAGGCCCAATGTATCTCGGGCTCAACTTTCCCTTTCTGTCGAATCTCATAAGACCCTTCATGGGTGGCACCTCTAGAAAGACCCAATCGCCATTCTGGAACTCTAAGTGTCGACGTCGATTATTTGCATATGATTTCTGTCAACTCTGAGCTGCTAATAACCGTTAGACCAAAATTTTCCGTACCAAGCCTTGCCCAACTTTCCTTCAAAGGCTCGGAAGCTTAATCCCTTGGTCCACTGGTCTCCCAAATCTTCTTATGACCTGCTACGCGAACTCGGACTCTTATAATCGTAACACAAGTACCTATGATCTTGTATCTTCTCGACAATAACTCCAATGTCTGTACTTGAATAGCTGATACCCAGCGAATCTCAATGTACAGAAATTACGGGTGTAACATCTTCGATTATCAGTTGCTTAATCAGGCCTCAAAGCATAGGTCAGTCTCTTCTCATTCTTCCTTAACTCCTTTATTGCCTGCAATCAACTTCTTTCACTTCTTTGCCCTCATGTACTTGATCGGAATTCAACTAGTATCTCGCTCTCGTTCTGATTTTTGTCCCCATTATTGTAGTCTTGACTTATCATGCCATAACTATCCATCGTCCTACCGTATTCTTTTTTTTTTTTGTCTCCAGTTTCAACTGTTCCTTTAACCTCTTTCCCTCAAATCTTGCAATACAACCCAACAGCATAGGGCTATGGAAATTCTTACCCCCTTATGATTTTCTTACCACACAAGTATACGTGTCTTCGATTTCCTTGTATTAGCGATCGTTCCGTCAGTCATTATTCCTTGTTAGCTTTCCGGTTGGGCATAGCTTCACGTTGATGACTCATACGGTTTCATAGCATATGCTCTCATATTTAGATTAATTAGTGGTCCCTAAACTATTTTCCAATATCCGGTGAGCTCTCTTGTTTCCATTCATAAGAGCAGCGTTCTCTCTTTCCTTCAAAAATTTCCAAACTACTAATCGCTGTTCTTTTTATTACAATTGTCATTGCCATCCCAAGTGCCCTTTTGGGTTGGTCATATTTTCTAGCACCCTTAGCTTGGAAATCCTTCTTGCTCTTTTCGTTACCCTTAAGGGCATGTCGTCGACGAGAGCTTCCAATCATGATCTAAAAACATCGTAGTTCATCTTGACGCGGAATTCTTGCTTGAATTAACTTCCATACTCCTTCCCTATGTCTACCTCATGGTACATTTATCGTCAGTTCGTTCTACCTCTTTTTGATACTTTCCTGATATTCCGATATGTTTCGAACTCTGGCCCCCGAGCTAATAAATTCCCCCTTCTGGAGTTTGAAAACGTCATAATTCCTTCCAAGTCCAATATGTTCTTCCCCTCTCGTTAAGGAGGTCCTGATACACCAATAGCTTTCAAATGTCCATCGCCTTCGGCAATTATCTGCCGCCCTTCACGACCTTCTCGAGGTCGGGTTCTATTATTGTATGGTTTGACTAGTCTATCTTCTTGCTAGGTACCGTTCTGTGTCCAATCGAAATACTTGTAAGGGTTAGACCCAATTCCGACGCCTTCGTTTCTGTCTCCTCATATCTCGGTCCTTTATGGCTAACGATTTCCTGGACCCGTAAGTTAATAGGGTTAGCGAGATTCACCACCTCATTTATGAGGTCTTCGATTATACCTTACTCCTCGTCTCTCTTCCCAACTTTGCTTGTAACATATCTAAAACTTCTTACCCTGAGCTCCTCTTTCGTTTATGTCTATATCGTTATTCTGGTCAATATTTCCATCCCCTTTCATTCACTACTTGTTCTTTCGCCCATCGTCTCTCTTGGAGACTTTACTCACTCGTGTTTCTTACTCTTCACTTTGTCCGACATTTGATATCCCCACCTCCCATCCACTCACTTTCTTTCTTCTCCAACCATCATCGTATTAGAACTTTCCAAGCGTAACCTGTAGGGAAAATGACATCAGTTTGCTTTGTAACATTTATATAACATTTATACCATTTTTTCCACTCGAACGTCATTTCCCTGTTCAATTAATGCCTTCCATATACCGTAACGTTGGTTGCCGAGGTACACATACTCGCTGATACAGCCATGTATGGGATACCATATGCATACCTATATATATAATTACAACTATCTCACTTACAAAATATTTCCAAACGCTATTCAAACTCACCCTAATTCTAGAACTGTGATGCCCCCTTTTTCTCTTCACCGATCTAATCCGCCCCGTCTGACGCGACCTCTTAAGGTTTCTGCTCACTTCGCATACTCTAACTTCCCTTAGTCTACTCTAGCTTCTCATTTGCTTCCTATGTCTAAATTTATAAGACTTTCAGAACACTTCCCAGGGGGTCACCCATCCTAAAATTTCTCTCACTCCAGCACGCTTAACCTTGAAACTCTGTTAAAATGTGATGCTTTAATGCTAGTATGATAGCGTCCACCTCACCGCATGACCTTCATCACATAATCTAGAGTAAGTTAAAGTCTTAACAGATTCCAAAACGTTCTCACAACACGTCTCCCTCCGAATTAGAAAGGATCTCTTACTCTTCTAACTATATACTCATTATTTTAGCTTTTTCAATCCTCAATATTCACCTTCCATCATAGGTTTCCAGATTCTCGATGGTGGCGAAAACACCTTGGTCGCCGTTACTTATAAATACTCGGTTATCGGCCCTTTTTGGTTTCCCGCTCGCCGCTATTTAGTAATAATCTTACAGCAAATACACATACATAGAAAACTCCAATAGGGACTCATATACCTGTAGCTGATCGGTCTCTGAACTGATCTGGTGGGCTATAAGGTGAAGTGTACTCCTCGTCATCGTCTACCCACCGTCTACTCGTCTGGCCCTCGTCGTCTCCCTCATCTGAGCCCGAGGAGTATAGATAATCGGGCAATTCCTGGTTTACTGACGGCCAGGATAGGGGGCTGGAGTAATCTGTAACACTCACCGAGGAGGCCGGTCTGATGTAGTGCTCCACCATAGGAGCAACTGGTGTGGTCTCAGGAATCTCCTCCTCTGGTGTCCCCGACGAATACTCAGACGGATGCGTATCATAGCCGTCCTCTCGGGGGGTCCTCCTCCTGGTTGTCAAAAACTGCGGAGGAATCATCGGGTCCCTCGAGGGGTCCGTCTCGATAGAATAACCGAGGCTCCTCTGTGCCGGGTCCGGAGCCTGAGGTCCTGAAGATACTCTAGGGGCCTTCTTAGCACCCCCACTATCTGAAGCTGATCTCTTCATCCCTCGTCAGTCTGTACCTACCTGCAGGCAAAAGTATCAGATGCGATCTTTCCTAGACTCTGGCTCTATCGCACGATCTAAGACAGAAGAAAGGTCACGGATTCCTAAATTCCCCGCAGCCTCCTGTTTATAAGTGTGGCCGGCTTCACACCCACAAACCGGAATCTACCGGACACGGTCTGTAGACACTCCGAGGACGAACTGCTCTGATACCACTTCTGTCATGACCCAACCCCGTAGGCCGTGACTAGTGCCTGAGCTGGACACTCGTACACACCTATTAACCATAATCAGCACATAAATAACTTATATGTGTACAAAGGCCATATGTCGTCTCAAAACTGCCGCACATATATACGTATACACCGCACAGAAGCCGGAAAGGCTGTCGCAACATCCCATAACATATATACGCGCAGCCGACCAGGCTGTCACGACGAATGGGATCGCCCAAAGCACAAATCATACAGGCACAACCGAACCATAACTATTCACAACCCACACATATGTCTACGGCGTACAAGTGAATAGACTCATGAGGGACATGATGAACATGAGGTTTAGATGAGCGAGAGATAGTAATCGATCGACCTAAATAAGATTTCCAAAGACATCCGAGTTAAGAAAAGGAAGTGTTAAAGAGAAGCGAGTTGTAAGTTGAGAGTATCGGATAAGGAGTACGAGCATTGAGTTAATGGCGTATGAATGATGCCCCAAGGGAGAGTTATAACGTCCCTTAGAATGGTATTGGAGTGATGAACAAGTGTTAAGAAGGTTCCACAAGGATCGGAGATCAAACGAGTCGACGAAACAACTTTCGGAAACACAGGGCAAACATACGGCCGGACATGCGGCCGTATAAAATCTGCGGCCGTATGTCCAGCCGTAGAATTAGCCCAGAATGACTTAAGCCACTGGACCAAATGTACGGTCCAACATACGGCTGGTATAAATTATACGGACCGTATGTTGGTCCGTATATTTCCAATCGGGCTGAACCTGATTTTATATAAGGGATCCTTTCCTTTTCATTTTTCATTTCCCCCTTACCTCTCCACTTCAAGAACCCTCTAGAACATCTCCAAACACTTCAATCACAAGAAAACAAGAGAAATCAAGGATCAACAACAAGAAATCAAGAGAATCAAGTAAAAGAAACTCCATCAAAGTCATACAAATCAAGAAATCCCAAGAGAGAGAAAGTAGGGTTTTGGTGGAAAAGGTGAATTGTCATCCAAGGCTTGTTCCTCCATCATCCAAGGTATGTTTTATAGTATTTTCATGATGTTAAGAGTATTATAAAGTAGAAACACTTGAATTACAAAAGAATACATGAAATGGGTTAGATATGGAAGAATAATGTCATCTTGAAATAGTAGTTGGATTGAATCATGGAAATGGATGTGTCAATGTTATGAATGAGTTATAAATGACATTTAGAACATAAAATAAGCATTGGATGTGAAAGAATGAGACGATGGACTTTTAGCTATAATTATGGAGAATTGGTATGAAATTATGAAATGCGAGTAAGGCGAATGAATGACGATTGTTACTAGTGACATTATGATTGTTGGTATGAATGGTTGAAGGCTGATATGGAATGTGGCGGAAAGTAGTATAAACAAAGGAAATGCTGCCCAAATTTCTATAGCCTTAGTAAGTATGATTTTACGATTATATAGCTAATGTTGATGCGAATTCCATTGAAGGTAAACGAGAGCATTAAAGGAGAACGAGCAAGCGATAGAATAAGCTAAACGACAAAGGTATGTAAAGCTTAGCCCTTTCTTTCCAAGGCATGACTTCTATGGCATGAAATCTCTCTTTACTACGAATGTCCCATCTCCAAGAAAGTCAAGAGTCCTCACTCACGAATAGCTATACGAAATAAGAGATATGAGTTGAATGCGAAAATGATGATAGTAAGCTAAGAGTCTTTATGATGAATTATGATAAGCATGTTATAAAGGGCATATTATGATAAGCATGTTATGATACGCATGTTATGATAAGCATACCATGATGAGCATATTATTGATTATTATACCGCACCTATATGGTCGGGCAGTTATTACAGTTATGCATATATGATAGTGATGTTAAGTTACGATAGAACCATGATATGCTTATAAGACAATCCATAATCATAAATCTACAAGATGTACGATGTTGAGTATATGGTATGTATGCACAAATATATGTATTATGACGATATGATGATGCACGTACGATATGAGATATATGTGATGTGATCGAGCCCTCGTGGCCGAATACGATATCTTTGTCGAGCCTATGAGGCCGAATACGGATAATGATCAAATGTGTATAAATAGATGCGACATTATGATAAGTATATGTATGTGTATGATGAATGCAAGATGATGACTAGATACGTTAAGGTCATGATACCCCTATGTGATGTATATGTATATATGTATGTATCGAGCCCAGAAGGGCCGATTACGTGTACCATTAAGCCCATCGAGCCCGAGAGGGCCGAGTACGAATGCCATCAAGCCTATCGAGCCCAAGAGGGCCGAGTACGTATACCAATGGTCCCATCGAGCCCAAGAGGGCCGAGTACGTATACCAGTAATGCCATCGAGCCAAGAGGGCCGAGTACGTATGCTAGCGATCCTATCGAGCCCGAAGGGGCCGAGTACGAATGATGCCAACCTATATGAATACGAGTATGCTACATGTATGATACCGTTATGAATACGACTATGTTATATGCATGATGCTTATATGAGCACGACTATGTTTCACGTATGATATCTATGTGAGTATGATTGTGTTACCTGTATGATTATACCATATGCATCACATTCATGTGAGTACGAATGAGATAAGTATATGATATCTTTACGAGTACGATTATGCTATACATATGACAGTGATTAGAGTTCGAATATGTTAATAACATGTAAGTGCCGAGTAAGGGCTATGTATATGCAAAATACGTGATACGAGCATGAGTATGACGAGAGAATAGATATGAAAGGTAAGTAAGTAAAAGGTATGAATTTATGTATACGAGCACGAAATAGAACATGGAACGTCCCTACGGAAAGCAGGTAAGTACTATGAAGAGAATGTTAATATCTCCCATCTTGTGTTATTCCCTATATTACCGTTATGTTTCTCCATCATTACTGTTCATGCTTTACATACTCAGTACAATATTCGTACTGACGTCCTTTTCTTTGGACGTTGTGTTCATGCCCACGGGTAGACGGGGAGACGGTGCCGATTCACGGAGCCATCGGCGGAGTTGCAGAAGCCCTCCTTTATTCCGGAGGTGCTATTTTGAGACATCATTTTGTGTACATGTATTTTGGGCACGGCGGGGTCCTGTCCCGTCCATATGTTCAGTGTTCTAGTAGAGGCTCGTAGATACGTATGTGTGGGTAGTATGGTCCCATAGTCATTGTGTAAATGAAAGCCTATGTATATTATTATTATTTTGATAGCCCGAAGGGCCTACGTTATATAAGTAAATATGTTCTATATGAAAGTCGTTTCCTATGATTATAAACGATAAGAGAAATGCATAAAGACAGGTTAAGCAATAGAATGAGGGGTGCTCGGTGGTCAGCCTCGGGTACCCGTCGCGGCCCGTAGGTCGGGTCGTGACAAAAGTGGTATCAGAAAGCAGTTCAGTCCTAGGAAGTGTCTACGAGCCGTGTCTAGTAGAGTCTTGTTTATGGTGTGTTGCGCGCCACGCTAATGAACAAGAGGCTACAGGGCATTTAGGAAAAATGACCATCTTTCTTCATGTGAGATCGTGCGATAGAGCCAAGTATAAGATGAAATTCCTCCCTAATGAGTATGTTGTGATTTCAGAAATGCCGCCAAAAGGGAAAGCTAAAGCCGCCCAGAGGGGCGAGACTACGATGAAGAGGCGGGTAGAAATAGAGCCGCCTATGAATATAGATGAGGGCGAATCACATGATGAGGTTCCATCTAATGCCTCCACCACTCCGCCCGTTACGGAAGAGCAAGAAGGGCCTTCAGCTCCAGCTCCTATGCCTACAGTTCCTCCACCATCTACTTCAGGCCAACAAGTGGCCGAGGCCATTAACTTATTGACACAGTTAGTTGCCGCCCAAGCACAGCGGCAGAATGTGGGCCCGAGTGATCGTTCGGCTAATACTAGAGCCTGTGATTTTATGAGTTTGAATCCCCCGGAGTTTTTCGGGTCAAAGCCGGATGAAGACCCTCAAAGTTTTATTGATGAAATGTTGAGAACATTGAGGATTATTCATGCCTCTGAAACCGAATCAGTGGAGTTAGCATCTTATAGACTCCGGGATGTGGCAGTTCTATGGTACAATAATTGGAGAGCGTCGAGGCAAGAAAATGCGCCCCCTCCCGTGTGGCAAGAGTTCGTTGATGCCTTCATTCGTCATTATTTGCCACCCGAGGTCCGCCGAGCTAGAGCGGATAGATTCTTGAACTTGAAGCAAGGAAATATGAGCGCCCGAGAATATAGCCTTCAATTTAATTCGTTGGCGAGATATGCTCCGATGATGGTGGCCGACATGGGTGACAGAGTGTACAGGTTTGTGAGCGGCTTAGGGCCACATTTATATCAAGAATGTTTAACGGCTTCATTGCAAGACGGGATGGATATTTCCCGCATTCAAGCCCATGCCCAAAATTTAGAAGAGCAACAACAGCCGCAAAGGGATGAACGTGGAGTTGACCAGGGGCAAGGTAAGAGAGCCAGATCCATGGGTGCCGATAGCGGCTATAGAGGAAGATCGAGGAAGTCATATTCTAGGCACTCAGGCCAGGGGTCCGATTACTCCATTCATTCCGGACCGAGTCAGAGTTTCAGAGAGTCGGGCTCTCGGTATAGAAGTGATTCGGGCCAGACGAGATCATCCATATCACAATGTACCCAGTGCGGTAAGCAACATTGGGGACCATGTCGAGTGGGGTCGGATGTTTGCTATAGTTGTGGCCAGTCAGGTCATATTATGAGAGAGTGCCCATTTCGAGGTGGCAGGCGTGCGGTCCAGCCCACGGGGTCCGCAGCCGGGTCTTCATCATCCATGCGCCCCGCGGGACGAGACTCCCAGACACTAGTAGTGCGGGGTAGAGGCAGGGAGGGAGCATCTAATTCGAGTGGTCCTCGGCATCGTATGTATGCATTGGTTGAACGACAAGATCCAGAGTCACCCCCCGATGCCGTCCCAGGTATATCTACATTTTTGATTATGTGCTAAAGGAAGAATAAATAATTGTAGCAATGAGCAAGTATAAATTGAGAAGTTATATTATGTAGCGATGGTAATGGGGAGAGAATGATATGTGGTATTATGGTTCTCAAGTTTAAGGAAGTAAGATGTGAAGAGTAAAACTTCCAAGATAGTGATGACGATGAGTTACGACTATAAGATGCTACTTATGTATAGGGTAAAGGGAAGAGGGAAGATATGAGTATGTTAAGCCCCCACATATGGATCATCGTAGCTATGGATCATCAGAAACAGCATGTATAAGACGCAGTATAGTAAGAGACATATGAATTAAAGATTTGAAGGCAAGACTGTGAATTTAAAAATAGTATAGGCAAAACCCAAAAAAAAAAAACAAAGGGGGGGAGCGAGGAAAAGGAACGCAAGTGTGGAAAGTTAACGATAGACCCTAAGACGTGTCAAATAGATGTGATAAGCAATGATAGTAACGGTGTTAAGAAATGCTTATGATCTTATATGTATATGTGCCTATATATGACTATTATGGAAACCCCGAGCTTGTATGACCGGGTAGAGTACGATATATGCGTATGAATATGTATACATGATGATGAGCACGCACCACTATAGTTAGGTACGGATGACCCTGGGCCTTGGCCGGGCCAAGTATGTGAAGTACCGATTCTTTATAATCGGGTATGTTATGTAAATGTTACAAGAATGCTATGTATACGAAATCAAAATGCTATGTATACGAGTACGAATATGTTAAGCATGTGTGATATATATGATATGTGAACGATACGAATACGAGTACAAATGTGTTACGAATATAGAAATGCGATGAATATGAGTATGTAAATGAATGTGATCATGAATAGAGATATGGCTATGAACACAAATATGTGTAAGGATGTGGATATACGTATGTGTATAGGTGTATACGCACACGAGTCAACCAAAGAGCGGTGATGTGATTTGCAAGCAATTATACTTCGCTAAGGAAACCCAGCGAGATAGAGTTGCAAACCATGTAAGATTTGATGTCATTATGGGGTAAGAAAGGGGAATGCATTAAATGAAGTGTAATAATTAGAGTATCCGAACACCCCTATTTCCATCATTACTCAGATATTATGTCCCCTATTTGTGAAACAAAATATTGGACCCCACGAGATACTGCACTTATTTTAGCCCGGAAGAGCTATATGAGGGAACACTGGGATGATAAGGTATGTATGCTTTTCTTTTATGCGTATGGGTCGTGTATGGCCAATCTACATTGTTGATTGTATTGTGGCCCTGTGAGGCAATGATATTATGGGCTGTTGTGACAGGGTGATAGTGCCATATTACGGGGAAACTCTGGCGAAATTTTTCTAGAACCCCGGCGATTTAACATTCGAGGACGAATGTTCCAAAAGGGGGGGAGAATGTTACACCTCGGAAATTTCCCTTAGCGTACAAGTGAATAGACTCATGAGGGACATGATGAACATGAGGTTTAGGTGAGCGAGAGATAGTAATCGATCGACCTAAATAAGATTTCCAAAGACATCTGAGTTAAGAAAAGGAAGTGTTAAAGAGAAGCGAGTTGTAAGTTGAGAGTATCGGATAAGGAGTACGAGCATTGAGTTAATGGCGTATGAATGATGCCCCAAGGGAGAGTTATAACGTCCCTTAGAATGGTATTGGAAGTGATGAACAAGTGTTAAGAAGGTTCCACAAGGATCGGAGATCAAACGAGTCGACGAAACAACTTTCGGAAACACAGGCAAACATACGGCCGGACATGCGGCCGTATAAAATCTACGGCCGTATGTCCAGCCGTAGAATTAGCCCGAAATGACTTAAGCCACTTTGGACCAAATGTACGGTCCAACATACGGTCGGTATAAATTATACGGACCGTATGTTGGTCCGTATATTTCCAATCGGGCTGAACCTGATTTTATATAAGGGATCCTTTCCTTTTTATTTTTCATTTCCCCTTTACCTCTACACTTCAAGAACCCTCTAGAACATCTCCCTACACTTCAATCACAAGAAAACAAGAGAAATCAAGGATCAACAACAAGAAATCAAGAGAATCAAGTAAAAGAAACTCCATCAAAGTCATACAAATCAAGAAATCCCAAGAGAGAGAAAGTAGGGTTTTGGTGGAAAAGGTGAATTGTCATCCAAGGCTTGTTCCTCCATCATCCAAGGTATGTTTATAGTATTTTCATGATGTTAAAGTATTATAAAGTAGAAACACTTGAATTACAAAAGAATACATGAAATGGGTTAGATATGGAAGAATAATGTCATCTTGAAATAGTAGTTGGATTGAATCATGGAAATGGATGTGTCAATGTTATGAATGAGTTATAAATGACATTTAGAACATGAAATGAGTATTGGATACGAAAGAATGCGACGATGGATTTTTAGTCATAATTATGGAGAATTGGTATGAAATTATGAAATGCGAGTAAGGCGAATGAATGACGATTGTTACTAGTGACATTATGATTGTTGGTATGAATGGTTGAAGGCTGATATGGAATGTGGCGGAAAGTAGTATAAACAAAGGAAATGCTGCCCAAATTTCTATAGCCTTAGTAAGTATGATTTTACGATTATATAGCTAATGTTGATGCGAATTCCATTGAAGGTAAACGAGAGCATTAAAGGAGAACGAGCAAGCGATAGAATAAGCTAAACGACAAAGGTATGTAAAGCTTAGCCCTTTCTTTCCAAGGCATGACTTCTATGGCATGAAATCTCTCTTTACTACGAATGTCCCATCTCCAAGAAAGTCAAGAGTCCTCACTCACGAATAGCTATACGAAATAAGAGATATGAGTTGAATGCGAAAATGATGATAGTAAGCTAAGAGTCTTTATGATGAATTATGATAAGCATGTTATAAAGGGCATATTATGATAAGCATGTTATGATACGCATGTTATGGTAAGCATACTATGATGAGCATATTATTGATTATTATACCGCACCTATATGGTCGGGCAGTTATTACGATTATGCATATATGATAGTGATGTTAAGTTACGATAGAACCATGATATGCTTATAAGACAATCCATAATCATAAATCTACAAGATGTACGATGTTGAGTATATGGTATGTATGCACAAATATATGTATTATGACGATATGATGATGCACGTACGATATGAGATATATGTGATGTGATCGAGCCCTCGTGGCCGAATACGATATCTTTGTCGAGCCTATGAGGCCGAATACGGATAATGATCAAATGTGTATAAATAGATGCGACATTATGATAAGTATATGTATGTGTATGATGAATGCAAGATGATGACTAGATACGTTAAGGTCATGATACCCCTATGTGATGTATATGTATATATGTATGTATCGAGCCCAGAAGGGCCGATTACGTGTACCATTAAGCCCATCGAGCCCATGAGGGCCGAGTACGGATCTTGTTAAGCCCATCGAGCCCAGAGGGCCGAGTACGAATGCCATCAAGCCTATCGAGCCCAAGAGGGCCGAGTACGTATACCAATGGTCCCATCGAGCCCAAGAGGGCCGAGTACGTATACCGAATGCCATCGAGCCAAGAGGGCCGAGTACGTATGCTAGCGATCCTATCGAGCCCGAAGGGGCCGAGTACGAATGATGCCAACCTATATGAATACGAGTATGCTACATGTATGATACCGTTATGAATACGACTATGTTATATGCATGATGCTTATATGAGCACGACTATGTTTCACGTATGATATCTATGTGAGTATGATTGTGTTACCTCCATGATTATACCATATGCATCACATTCATGTGAGTACGAATGAGATAAGTATATGATATCTTTACGAGTACGCTTATGCTATACATATGACAGTGATTAGAGTTCGAATATACTACTAACATGTAAGTGCCGAGTAAGGGCCATGTATATGCGAAGCCCGTGATACGAGCATGAGTATGACAGGAGACTAGATACGAAAGGTAAGTAAGTAAAGATATGAATGTATGTATACGAGCACGAAATAGAACATGGAACGTCCCTACGGAAAGCAGTAAGTACTATGAAGAGAATGTTAATGTCTCCCATCTTATGTTATTCCATATATTACCGTTATGTTTCTCCATCATTACTGCTCATGCTTTACATACTCAGTACAATATTCGTACTGACGTCCTTTTCTTTGGACGCCGTGTTCATGCCCACGGGTAGACAGGAGACGGTGCCGATTCACGGAGCCATCGGGCGGAGTTGCGAGCACCCTCCTTTATTTTCGGAGGTGCTATTTTGAGACATTATTTTGTGTACATGTATTTTGGGCACGGCGGGGTCCTGTCCCGTCCATATGTTCAGTGTTCTAGTAGAGGCTCGTAGATACGTATGTGTGGGTAGTATGGTCCCATAGTCATTATGTAAATGAAAGCCTATGTATATTATTATTATTTTGATAGCCCAAAGGGCCTACGTTATATAAGTAAATATGTTCTATATGAAAGTCGTTTCCTATGATTATAAACGATAAGAGAAATGAATAAAGACAGGTTAAGCAATAGAATGAGGGGTGCTCGGTGGTCAGCCTCGGGTACCCGTCGCGGCCCGTAGGTCGGGTCGTGACAATAACGTGCCCCGGCCCTCTAGTGAGGGGCGCGGTGAATGAAGTCATCATATGCCATCCTGGCCGCCTCCCCCATATCATCATATACATATACATATAACGTGCCCCGGCCCTCTAGTGAGGGATGCGGTAATAATGCGGTGGAGTTGCACGAATACATGCCCTGGAGTACACGTGAAGAAGTAATAACATGCACGAGTAGTGAGAAACCATATGTATATAAATTAACTTTCAAGACTCGATAGATAAGGAGACAATCAACGCTCGAGTATCATACGATAGTCACGTTAAATCCGTTCTAAATGCCATTAGGACTACGTTAAAAGAGAATCTCGGGGATCGTAAACATGTGTCAAACCAATCGAGCCCGCCCATGAAAGTTACGGGCATTATTCGCTAGAGAACACTTTATGAACATATCATAGCAATCCGAGACCATATATGAAAGTTAGGGACCTTATTCAACATAAAATCTTTAGGAACAAAAACTCTTTATGCAACATTTACTATCCAATCATACAAAAGACACAAGGATCATAGCTCGGCTATATTAGGAATGCTAATGTCAAGAAGTGAATAAGAATCGTAGAAATGCTCGGATCTTGAATAGAGTTACCCCAAGGCTCGTATCATATCATACTTACATCTAAGGACATGCCAAAAGAAAGAAAGGAGAAGCTTTACATACCTCGTCCGCTTCCTAAGCTAATCCGAACTTAAGTCTCGGCTTCTCAAGATCTACAATAACGTCATTAGGTACCAAACATTAGCTATAGGTACTTAGGGATCTAATCTTAAGCTAGCACTTCATTTAAAATTCGGGCAGCATTTCCCCTATAAATTCAACAAACCCCGAGAATTCAACTCGGCCAAATCATCAACATAAATACCAACAACCATACTAACAATATCAACAATTAATTCAAAACGCATTCTAACGTTAGTAACCTTCTTCCACATATAATTCGATGGCATTCCATTTACATTCAATTCAACCACATACAATCAAGCCAACATCAATGCTCACACACTCAATGCTAATCCGAAAACATTCAAACAAGACTCAAGAACACTTCAAACAATCCGCATAATATTCAAAACAACCCTACAACGATTTCCAAATCCAATAGAACAACAACAACACATTCAATTCATGAACCACCAAACCACACGTTAACAACATTATTCTCATAGAATCTATATTAGAATCAACAACAACGATTACCAAGAATATTAAACTTCAATCATCATAGTAAACAACAACAACCAAAATACTAAATAATTCATTCCTTCTACACAAAACAGCCCATATTCGGCCACCACCCCAACACACATAATTTCATGAATTTCATCCATTTCTACATACTACAACATACACAAACCATCCATAACATATGAAAAAGAGATTAAACCTTACCTTTTCCACTTAACTTCTCAACTTGGCTAGGGTTTGTAAATTGCAAAAATGAATGCTTTGATTGCTCCAATAACAACTCCACATTATAGGACCTTCCAATTGGTAGAAAATTTAGAAGAAAATTATTTTTTTTTGATGAATTCTCACACCCTCAATTTCGGCTAGCCATGGCCGAATGGTCTCTCTCTTTTTCTCCATGTTTCTCCAAGTTGAAAATGATGCATAATTATCTTGCTTGGTCATCTAGTATATCAATATATAGATATATACATCCATGTGGACACATGCCACACACATGGCTTGGCTCAATTAAATTTTGCCAAGCCATGGGTGGGTGCCCACATGCCACACGGCCAACTTGGCCATTTTCATGAAATAATATTTTTAATTAACTTTTGGCCCCAAATTTTTCCTTAATATTTCCATCCAATAAAATTATAAGCAACTTGTGCATTAAAACAAAATCGGAGGTCAAAAGTCTCTACCTCTTATCCGGATTGTCTTGTCCTTAACTTATCGCGATTAGCTCGGAATGTCCCAATGTACAAAATACGGATATAACTGTGATCCATGGCCCTTAGTTGAGTCGTGGCAGTAGGGTCCCGCATCCCCCGGGAAGGGTGTAGGCACCCCGTATTAAGGATCCGCTCGGTGCGTTTTACTACACGGTTCTAACAATAAGTGTATATAGATATAAATTGGTTTGTGACAAAAATAGTTTTACGTTTAATATTTTTGCAAATAAACACTAGTCATTCATGCAAAAATAGAGCATTTCAAGAATCAAAAGTGGTAAAAAAATTTCCAAAATTGGGCATTTAGGTTGTCGGACTAGAACACTTAGGCTAATACCCGAGGGCTATTACCATAAGTAGGACTCTACATAAGTCCACCCAAAATAGTTTTTGAAAATATACACATATTTTAGCATAGCAAGTAGTTTTAAAGAAAATACTTTGGCTATACTACTATAACTTAATGATATACTACATATATATAGCCCATTTTTATCTCATGCCTTGGTCAAATTTTAGCCAAATTTTATTTTTTAGCTAAGTCTAAATAGTTACAATTGGCCCCGCAAATTTTTAGTCCAAATCAGCCCATACATTCAGGTCCACACGTTTCGTAATGTCCCAAATTAGTCCCATTAATCTATGAAATCCGTCATTTTCAGTCCAAATTAAATCAATCCGTTTGGAGTCATAAATCTTATTAAAGTTTGTGAAAATTGGTTTTACATAGTTAGAAATCGGATTTAGTCGACTTGAAATATGGGGGTTACCTTAAGGGTTCCAATTTATAGGTAAATACACAGATATAGAATTTTAAATGCACAAATAAATAAAGAGAAAGGGATACTGGGCCGACCAAGCCCAACAAGAATATGTTATGCATTTGGGGAAAATCCTCGGGTCCAAAACGTATGCTCCTTTTTTCTCTAAGTTTGGTTGACTCGATCTAGATATGTCAGTGGATCCCTTTGGGGCCTACCAACGGATTTTGGGTTGTCAAAGGTACAAACAGATGTGCATGACATTAGTATAAGTTCACAAATTAAGCTAAATACAAAATTAAAGGGCAATAATAATTATTACAATGCCAAAAATAAATTACAATTTTATTGGGCTAGGCCTATAACTAGTAGCAGATAACGAGATGGCCCAGGTAAAAATAGGCCCAAAATAGTAGTAATAATAAGTCAAGCATGGAAACGCAGATGACAGGCCGAAGCCCAAACCAATCTCTTCTTAAAGTTTCCCAAGTGTCAAAAAAGGGGGTATACCTAATATACCACTGGTATACCATCCCTATTTCCTCTCAAATTTTCTATGTGTCAAAGCTATAATATACATGATATACCACTGATATACTTACTAAAAATAGAGAGCAAAACCCATAAAAGGGCACACCCTATATACTCCTGATATACAACATACTTTCGGTTGATTATTATTTCTTAAATACCTAACCAATGGTCCAAACAGTCTCTATATTCATGTATCATTTTGTCACTCAAGATCAACAGCCACAATCCTCTAGGATTGATTACAGTCATAGAACAAAATAATCAAATGGTTCTTTAGCAAGCAAATAATGAGAATTTTAAGCGGCTTTAGATAATGCAAAATGTGGACAAGGTCTAGACACAACAGACACTTGAAGTTCATGCAAACAGCTATGACAATACCAAGAAGTGTATGGTTCATTTTAGAATGGCAAATTAGTAACAATTACAATGGCTGAGCAGGGAGAGCACAACACTTCAAGAGCAAAGGTTCAAGGCAAAAGGCTCTAATTATCACATTCAAGAGTCTTTACTTCTATCCCTTTCTAGGAGGTCAGTAGCTAATATAGGCAAGGAGATGCATTATCTAATCAAAGACCTATTTTCAAACAAGAAGGAATTGGACCTAAGTGCAAGCAAACTATTTCTTAGTCTATCCCCTTCACCAAAAATCACAAAGATCAATTCTTGTTATTTGCAGCCACTTTATATCAATTTTAGTTTAAGCAAGTTTAGATATCAGTCAAGTTTGAAGTACCAAACACATAAATGGTTTAATGGATCCTATAAAATACTTGTACAAAACCTCAAATGATGGTCTAATATCAGCTAATCTTAGGATGGCATAAATGGTCTAAGGGCGTAGTGTGGATCAAAAAATGACCAATGCAAACGTTAGAGAAAAATTCCAATTAGAGAGGTAATCAAGACCAGTTATAGAAGGCAAAGGGATCAAGATAATGCATGATTCTATTCCTAGTCTCAAAACCAACTAAACATGTCATGATCACCAACAACAAAGGCCGGGGTAGGTACAAAGTAGCAAGTGCTATATCTGTTCTTATATAAGTAGTTTTGGTTTCACTTTTGACATGGTATTGAGTGTCAAAGTTCATCGTCAGAGAATGATAGCCTATGGGCTCGCACAATATACCCCATTCGGCCCGCCAATGTTTGGGCAGCAAAGCCGAAGAACTTGGACTTCATCCAAGGCTTTCATCAAGGCCAAGCGATGTTGGGATGAACTGAGTAGTAGTGACATTTTCGATATCCTAGCAGGAGTCTTATGCAGGTGTTCAACAACCGAATAATCCTTGACCGGCATTTGCCTCCAGAAATTTTCAACTTCACCTTCGGTTATTTGTTTTTTCTGAGAGTTTTCGTGATGGGCAACACAGGGCACTGTGTTCTTCCGGGCATAACACCTTTCTCGACATGGTCATATCCCGAACCACAACAGCTATTTCTTTTTCTTTATTGATCATTATCCGGTGCGGTGATTTGATCACAAAAGGGCACATTACGAATCGATCTGATGTTTTGAGTATGAATGGCTCATTGTGAATTCAAATGATCGTTTGAGGGTATTTGAGCACGAAGGCTCTCTTTTAGCTACGGTAGATATCCCCGATTCCTTTGTCAAAGGTTATCGCTTCTTTCTCGTTCTTGTAAAGACAAAAGCGAGGCGACAAGGTTTCTAACCATTCAATATCCGGACGAATCATGCCGAGCTCTCTTCCCATTCATCACCTCTCTCTATCATGTGAATTTGGTCTCCTCCATGCTTTGGGAGCATATTTGTGTCCACATTTGGAGGTGTTGGCCCTAAGATGAGCTCATGATTGTCAATCATGTCCTGTAATTTGTGCCTTAGGTTTATGTAATATTCAGTGGTATGGCCAGCTTGGTTAGAATGATAGGCGAAAGTGATCTGTCTATACCATCGATCGGTCAGGGTTAAAGGTGTTTTGGTGACATCGCTTATTCACCCGGCATCCCTTAGTTTGGAAAATAGACTTGTCCTTGATTCTAGCAAAGGAGTGAATTCTCTCATAGGTTTCCTTTGGGGTGCCTCATAGTTTGCTGGTGGAGTCTGGTTCTAGAAAGTCTGGTTTTGCTGAACTTGGTTATTAGGTGCTGGCATTCGATAATTTGGTCGTGGGGTTCGGTTGCTTGGTGCTGGTATTTGATAGCTAGGTTGTGGAGCTTGGTAGTCGGGTTGTGCGTAGCACATAGTCATTGGGCTATATTGGGGTGAGGTGGTTGGTAGTTGGTTGGTGGAGGAGACTGGTAATTATCTGAATTCTTTTGGGACATCTCTTTTCCTTGGCTTTTCGGGCTAGTAGACCTAGAAACATAGGCTATATCTTTTGTCTTATTTTTGCCACTCATGGTGCCAGACGCACCTGATCTGTTTAGTACACAAATAATCCTGCCGGTTTTGAGGCCATCTTCGATAGCTTCCCCAACGGCAACTATATCTGCGAAGGAACTCCCTTTCATAGTTATCATTTTGTCAAAGCAATCAGCTTCTGGTACCGTATGAATGTGGCTACCAGCCTTTCTGTCATAGGAGTTTATACACGTGCTGCTTCGTCTCTCCAGCGATTAGCATATTCTTGGTAGGTTTCAGTCGAAGACTGACGAATTTTCTCCAATGAGAAGCAATCAGGCACATTATTCACATTGAAGCGGAATCTTTCCATGAATGAACTTGCCATTTCTTCCCATGTTTTCCATCGGCTAATATCTTGAGAGACAAACCATTCCATAGTTGTTCCTGACAGACTTTGACTAAACAACCTCATAAAGGGGCTTCATTTTCGCCATTTCCAACCAACTGGTCGCAGTAAGCCCTCAAGTGGTCCTCGGGATTGCCCGACCCATTGAAGTGATCAAACTTGGGAATTTTGAAGCCTTCTGGCAAATCCAGGTTCGGATGTATGCACAAATTAGAGTATCTTAACCCCTCTTTCTTTTTTGAGCCATGTTCCAGTTCAGCGATTTTCTTCCCCATCTCCTTCTCTATTTTGTCTATTTTTGCTTCAAAGAACATTTTCATGTTCTCCAATTCTGGCGAAGAGTCAATATGGTGACATAGTCTTGAAAAGTGACATTTGGTTGTATATGTGGATTTGTCATAGAACTCCCGTTGCCGAGTGGGCTTGATAAGCATTTGTGTTTGTAGCATGAGCTGGTGTTTAAAAAGCTGGGGTTTGGTGGGAGGAACTCCCCACATGGGTGGTATTTCGGCTTAGTGGAGTTTGGAAGGTAGCCATGGTTTGAGGGAAATGGTCAGGAATTGGTAAATCCAAATTCGGGAAAGTGGGTGGAGGTCTCCTAGCCTCAGCATTAGTAGCATTTTCTTTCTCGACCCTCAGTCGATCTGCTTCTTCTCTAGCTTCAGCCAATTGTCTCATCAGCAGACCGATAGCCTCTTCCAAAGGCATTCCAGCTATGTCCGCTGTTGGGGTACCTTTGACTAAAGCATTTATGTTCGGTGGTGGATTTTAGGCATGTTCTCTTGAGTTTAAGGACGTTGCGATAGCTTTTGATCAACTAACTAGTGCTAGTGAATCGACCCCTGTCTCTAAGAGAAAACAGCTCAAAAGCCCCCAAGTTAGCGTTAGGTTTAAGCATGAAACACAAAACATCACGTTGTTTGCAGTTTATAGCACATAGAATCATATATTTTGTTTCAACTTCTTGAGCGATTCACATTCCAAGGATATTTTGGTCTTTTTGTATTTTTTGAAAATACTGATTTTCGGTAACTAGTTTGTATGGTTGATTTAGTTCTACCTGTTTAATACTAAGGGGGATTTTAGGTTTTTATTATAAAAGGACCGAGTCTTAAATAGACTGCCTCCATATCCCACTAAAGGGAAATCAGGTCCGACCATAGTTCAGGCATACACAGAAAAGGTTTTTCCTATGTTACCCGAAACTTAATTTTTCTACCCTGACCAGGCCTTATATAGGCTTCCCACGTATCCCCAATAGGACATCAGGTCAGCGTGATTTTGTTTACATAAAATGAAAAGGGATACTCTATCTTATTGAAAGCAGTAAAAAAAGGATACTTATGTTTTCTACCCAACCATACTAAGCCGATCTTCATTGTCTTCTTTATTTTCATCTTCTATCCTCGTCCTCCCGCGACAATCCAAACATGCCCTTCATTCACAAGGCATTCCAGCTCAAGCTTGAAATTCACACATTCTTCAATGTCGTGGCCGGGGCAGCCATGGTGATACACACAAACCCTTTCTTTTGGAGATCTTGGGCGCCCCTGATAGGTTTGTGCCACTGCCCTTATCTTTTTCACGCTACATAATAGGGAGTGGATTCTGGCGTACGACTCTTTGAATTTGGAAAATTCGCTCCTCCAGAACCTAACCTTTGATATCTTTTCTGTGTGGTTTCTTCCTTAGTCATGAGTCAGGAGAGAGTGGGATCCCCATAGTTGGCTAATTCTCCCTTGGTCAATCCATTGAATAAGCTTCCTTTCCAATGCTCCACACTCATTGGCTGTATAGCCTGACTGACTTTGGTGGTAGAGGCATTTTCTATAAATCATAGAAGGAGCGCATGGTGGCAACAAATTTGGGCTTTGCGCGTATACTCCAAAGCTCCCCAAAGTCTCCAAGGGTTTTTATTTGGACAACTCTACCAACGTACCCCAATTGTGTGATCTTATGCCTTTAAGAAAAACTGTGCACGAAACTGGAGGTTTCTCGAGTTGAGATTCGTGCGGGTCTCCATTGGCTTTCAGATTGGGGATAAGTAGCTCATTTTCTCCATACGGTATGGGGTCAAGCCCTTCTTGTTGGCTGAGTGGGACATAACTCCTACTCCCAAGTGGTGCTTCAGGTGCCTTTCCCCATTTTACCCGATTGGCAGGGTGTTGCTTTGTTAGTTCCTCAACATAAGCTAGGAGAGTTTCTGCTTCTTTCATTTTCTCATTGGCTGCCTTAATGGTTTGCACATCCTCTTTCATCCTAGCAGTGTCTAGGGCCATTTTATCATCCCATTGTCGGTTTTTCTCACTTGTTGCTTTCATGTTCTCGTCGTCACTGACTAGGTTGACGTAAGGTGAAGTTGCACTCATGCTGTCTGAAGCCTCCATATCCTATTAGCAAATCAGCCTTTTAAAAGTGGATCTAAATTTGTTTTAATGGTTATTTTCTTTGGTTTTTCTTTTGGGTAGTGGCTGGAATGTGGACCGATCAAGAATTTTAACAAATTACATGATTTTCACACAAATCAGATATATCAAGTAAGCATTTAGATAATATATAATTCGCTTTCCTATAGCTCATTGCTTCGAGGCTACTATCGTATGAAGCAAAATTGTGCTATATGTAAAACAAATGTATTGTTCCCAAAGATAAAATCCTAGTGCTTTTCATTAATCATATTCTCCCAAGTGGGATTACAAGGCTTTTAAAAGTAAATGCAATAATCAGAAAAAATTCACTCCGCGGACAGAAAATCTGCTCTTTATCATCTTGCGCCTTCTTAACCCTTCGAAGGGAAGTCTGAATGGCCACATGGGCTGGCATCAATGCTGCCCCGATCCATTGTTCCCTTTGAACGTCAATCAATGACGTCCCCGTGTCTATGGCTTCTTTGACAAAAATGTTAAGCCATTCCAAACTCTTCAATGAAGCATCTGCCTCGTCTGTCAAACTCTCAATTATCTTTTGATCATATTCTATCTTTGCTTGATGATCCATTTCTCTTCCTTCCATTTGCCGTTTAATTCTTCTAACTTGCATCGCATTCCCGGCTTCCCTATCCTTGGGAAATTTGTACAAATATAGTCCTGAAGTGGCGGTATCAGCTAACTCAATCCTAAGCCACTCATAATAATTTCCATCATGGCTTGGATTGTATGGATCCTTATCCAACTTATCTTCTCTTATTGCATTCTTCCAATCTTTCTGAGCATCTTTTATTCCCTCGATGCGACCTTCTTCATAATCTTGTACATACTCTCCCATATTTCCCATATTTGGAATAACTTGTCTCATACTAAACTGTCTAAGAACTCTCAATGGTGCGTAGGGTCTGATTCCCCTAATGCCCGTAAGTGGTAAATATGAACGTGTACGACTCTTAACATAAATAGTCTTAGAGTGAAAATTAGGTACCCTCCACCTGATGTGTTCTTCTCTCAATCTGGAAAAGATGTGAGCCCGTTCTTTTTCATAGGAGCGACTCCCAAATCATTCTCTCTTTGAGAGCACTCCATTGTTCTGGAGGTGCCATTGCTTATTATTTTGTGTACATATATTTTGGGCACGACGGGGTCCTGTCCCGTCCATATGTCTAGTACTCTAGTAGAGGCTCGTAGATACGTATGTGTGGGTAGTATGGTCTCACGATGTCCTTATGGTATGTGTACTATTTTAATAGCTGAGGGGCTCATGTATATAAAGGTAAATATGTTTCAAATGGAAATGGCTTTCCTATGATTATGAGCATGAGATTAATGAAGGAACGTAGAATGAGTATGATGAGTAATAGGATGAGTGGTGCTCGGTGGTTAGCCCCGGGTACCCGTCATGGCCCTAGTCGGGTCGTGACAAAAGTGGTATCAGAGCAGTTTTGTCACGACCCAACCCCGTGGGCCGTGACTAGTGCCCGAATTGGGCACCCAAACACAATCACAAATTCGAGTCGCAAACAGATGGCTTATACAGACATAAATATCAAACGCTGTCTCAAACACATCGCAAACACAACCATATATATATCAAAAGCCGACAAGGCTATCAAATGGCACAACGGCCCAAAACATATACAAATGCAAGCCGACGTAGGCCCGGCTAAAAGGAATCGCCCGAACATAAATCATACAAACACAATCGTGCACGAATGGGCATAACCCACATACATGTCCATGCACTCTAAATGACGAACAAAATCATATGACGGGATAGGGCCCCGCCGTACCCATGAACAAATATATACAAATGCAACGGACGAATATATACCAAAACGTGGCTCGGAATAAGGGGAGCACTCCAACGAGCGAAAGAGGGTGTCCTAAATGTGTGGATCACCAACCGTGCGTCCGTACCGCGGGCATGAAACGCGGCCCCGAAGAAAGGGGTCGGTACGAAAATATGTACCGAGTATGCAAAGCGTAAAAATGTAGCATACAAATCGAGTCATAATCAAAACAGAGGTACGTAAAATAAATGCATTTCCAAAATATCAAAATGTTTACTTTAAAAAAAAATACGGATCATGCATAGAAACCCGAGAAAAAATATGGTCGCCCGCCCGTCGATGGCGCCATAACACGATAACGCCGTATAGTTTCAAATCTCCGAATCCCCGTCGCATATATCACAACACAACATAACGCCATACACATGACACCAAATATAAGGAACCCGGCCCTCGAGCGAGGGCTCGGTGAACCATAAACACAAGATAACACCGGAGTATGTCATAATGCGCACGACAACAGAACCGGCCCGGGACTCGGCGAAAGATATAACAAAATGCACGAGCGGAGTCGTGAGGAATCATATGCATAAAATCATTGTCATAAACCCAAAAGATAAGTAAATTAGTCCTATTTGAAATCGGAATAATAATTACAACATTTTCTTTCAAAAGTTGTCGAAATTACATAAAGGAGCGTCTCGGGACCCACGGACGAGTATAGACCCGAGCTGGGCCCGCCTATAGAAAACACACTCGTCTAACATCATACAACCTTCTACGAAAATCTCAAGGCAATCCGAGCTTTTCTGTGAAAGTTATGGGCGTTTGTAGTTTTTGAATCGTTAAAGAATAAACTCTTTAAAAACCAAACTTTCATGCAACCTTTACAAATCAATATTTCCAAGGACAAAGGATCAATATTTCATAACATCAATATATGAATATCAAGAAACAAGTGCGTATCATAGACATGCTCGGATTGCGAGAATAGAGTTTCCTCGAAGTTCGTGTCATAGCCTATTTTTAACTAAGGCATGCCAAAGAAAGAAGGTTGCTTTACATACCTCAAACGCTCTCCAATATAATCAAAGCTCAAGCTAAATCCCACCTACGTCTTGGGCTGCCCAAGGTCTACAAATAATTCATAATATGCCAAACATTAGCTATAACCATTTTGGGCATTTAATTCCAATTTACCCATAATTAATTCTCAAATTTGGGCAAGATTTCCCCTGTAAATAGGCCACCCCGAGAATTTAACTCGGCCAAATCAATCAACAACAACCAACCTAGCAACATCCATAATCAATCCGAAAGGCAATACAACAATAATAACTCTCTTTTCCATCATTCAACAATATTCATAAATTCAATTCAACGGCTTACCTTCAAGCCAACATCGACGCTTATACATTCAAATACTAACCCGAACCCATACCAACAATATTTAAAGACATTCTAAGCAATTCATACAACATTTCCAACAATCCAAAAATTGCTCCACTCTACCCGAAACAGCCCCCAAACCCGAGAACACCACTATAACATATTCCTCATTTCCAATTCATGATTTGCACCAACAATTCACATTCTAACAATATCATTCTCATCAATATGCAAATTACATTAAATGTACAATAACCTCCAAATCAGTCCGCAACAATTACAACATCAATTTGAGTCATTAAACATTCATTTCCAACATAGAATTCATAACGACGACGACTAAAACATTAAGCGACATTAATGCGTTCTTTGCCATGTAATATGACCCATTTTTCGGCCAACATACCAACATACATATATGGATGATTCTCAATCATTCTTCACCCTACAATGATCATAACATACTAACTAAGCTTTAATTCATAGCTTCAACACCACACAACACACACCCATTTGCACGCTAGAACACCATGCACACAACTCACTTCCAACATATTATTTTTCATGATATTCATCCATTTTAACATACTACAACATACATACAACCTTTATAACACATAAAACATGATAAATTCTTACCTTTTTCCTTTCACTTCACAAGAGGCTAGGGTTTGCGATAATGAAAACTAGCTGGTTGATCGCTCCAACGACACTTCCACGCTACTTAGGGACCTCAAAATAGTGGGTTTGCATCAACAAAATAATTTTGGAAGGGCTTGAATGAAAGTTGATTTTTCTCTTGGTTGGCCGAGAGCCTCCTTTTGTGGGTTCTTCAACTTCTAATTTTTTTCTAAGTGTTGTGAATGAGAATGAAGACTAGTTAGTCATCTTTTGCCATTATATGAAGTGCACAATTGACCCTTGGCGCACACAAGTGTTGGACCACTTAAAATTGTCCACAAATTGTGTGGGCCTTCTCCAAGCCACACGGCTACAACATGGAAAAGATGAATAATTTTCAACTTCCATTAATTCCAATTTTGGTCCCAAATTTTCCTAATTGTTCCATGCCAACAAATTCATGCACAACTTATGTCCAAAAATAAAATCAAAGATCAAAAATTCCGACTTGATATCCCGGAATAGTTTTGTCCTTACCTTATCATAATTAATCCGGATTATTCCAATATACAAAAATACGGGATATAACAAGTTTAGTCCTAAGAAGCGTCTATGTGCCGTGTCTAATAAAGTCTTGTTTATGGTGTGTTGCACGCCACACTAATAAACAGGAGGCTACAAGGCTTTTAGGAAAAATGATCATTCTTCTTCTTATGATCGTGCGATAGAGCCATGTTATAAGATTTTCTCCTCCCTAATAGTGTGTTATGATTTCAGAGATGCCGGTAAAGAGAAAAGCTACAGCTGCCCAGAAGGGCAAGACTACGGTAGAAAGACGGGTAGAAAGGGAGCCGCCAATGAATGTAGAAGAGGGTGAATCACATAATGAGGCTCCATCTAATACTTCTCCCACTCCGCCTAATTTAGAAGAACAAGAGGGGGCTTCAGCTCCAGCTCCTATGCCTCCAGTTCCTCCCCCGGTTACTTCGAGTCAACAAATGACCGAAGTTATCCATTTATTGATGCAGTTAGTTGCTGCCCAGTCACATCGACAGAGTTCGAGTCCAAGTGATAGGTCAGTTAGTACTAGAGCTCGTGATTTCATGAGTTTGAATCCTCCGGAGTTTTTTGGGTCAAAGCTGGATGAAGACCCACAAGGTTTTATTGATGAAATATTGAGAACATTGAAGATTATTCATGCCTCCGAGACTGAATCTGTGGAGTTAGCATTTTATAGACTCCGGGATGTGGCGGTCTTATGGTATAATAATTGGATATCCTCAAGGAAAGAGAATGCGCCTCCTCCAGTTTGGCAAGAATTTGTAAATGCCTTTATCCGCCACTATTTGCCACCCGAGGTCCGCCGAGCTAGAGCGGATAGATTCTTAAATTTGAAACAAGGAAATAACAGTGCCCGAGAAGATAGCCTTCGTTTAATTCCTTGGCTAGATATACTCCGACCATAGTGGTCGACATGGGAGATAGAGTGCCAGATTTGTGAGTGGCTTAGGGCCACATTTATTTAAAGATTGCTTGACGGCTTCATATCAAGATGGGATGGATATTTCCTACATTTAGGCCCATGCCCAGAACTTAGAAGAGTAACAACATCCACAAAGGGGTGAGCGTGACATTGATAGAGAGCAAAGCAAGAGGGCCAGATTTATCGGTGCAGGTAGCGACTATAGAGGGGATCGAGACAGTCATATCCTAGACACTCAGGCCAGTCGGCGACTAAGGCACCTCCTCGGTTTACGGGCAGGAGATTTGATCGCTCCACTCTTTCAGAACAGGGTCAGAGTTCGAGAACCTCAGGTTCTCAGTTTGGGGGTGATTATAGCCAGAGGAGACCACCAAAGACTACGATGTAGATAGTGCGTTAAGTTATATTCTGGTCAGTGTCATCGAGGTTCAGATGCTTGCTATGCCTGTGGCCAGGTTGGGCATATGATGCGAGATTGCCCGTCGATGAGTTGTAGAGTTGGGGTTCAGCCCACAGATCGGCCGGCTAGTTCTTCTTCTGTGCACCCGATAGCGTACTCCCCATTCCGCGAGGTCAAGGTAGGGGGGAGCATCTAGTTCGTGGCACTCGGCCAGATCTATGCTTTAGCCGAACGACAAGATCTTGAGTCCTCCCCGGATATGGTTACAGGTATATTATCCGTACTTTCCCATGACGTATATGCATTGATAGATCCGGGTTCTATCTTATCTTATATTACTCCTTATGTTGCCGGTCATATTGGGGTGAAACCCGAGCCAATTAAACCTTTTGAGGTATCAACTCCGGTTGGTAATCCCGTGATAGCTAGACAAGTATACAAAAATCGTGTAATTGTGATATGTGACCGCCAGACTAAAGTTGATTTAGTTAAGCTGGAAATGATAGATTTCGATGTGATTATGGGTATGGATTGGTTGGCCTCATGTTATGCTAATGTTGATTGCCGAATAAAAGTAGTTCGATTTCAATTTTTTCGGAGAGCCCGTGCTCGAATGGAAGGGTAATACAAAGATCTCCAAGGGGTAGGTTTATTTCCTACCTTAAGGAAAGAAAGGTGATAGCTAAAGGCTATATTTATCACTTAGGCCGAGTTCATGACACCGAAGCAAAGTCGCCAACTTTCCAATCCGTTCCGGTAGTGAATGAATTTTCGGATGTTTTTCCAGATGAACTCCCAGGTCCTCCTCCGAAAAGAGATATTGATTTCGCTATTGATGTGTTTCCAGACACCAAGCCTATTTCTATTCCTCCGTACTGAATGGCTCCTGCAGAATTGAAAGAGCTAAATGCACAATTGAAGGATTTACTTGAAAAAGGATTCATTAGGCCTAGTTCACCACCTTGGGGACCACCAGTCCTATTTGTCCGAAAGAAAGATGGTTTTTTACGGATGTGTATTGATTACAGGCAGTTGAATAAGGTGACGATAAAGAATAAATATCCTCTTCCGAGAATTGATGATTTGTTTGATCAATTACAGGGAGCCAAGTGGTTTTCCAAAATAGATCTACGGTCAGGTTATCATCAAGTGAGAGTTAAAGAAGAAGATATTCCCAAAACAGCCTTCCGAAAGAGATATGGCCATTATGAATTCCGGGTGATGTCATTTGGGTTAACTAATGCCCCAGCAGTGTTTATGAATTTGATGAATAATGTATTTAGGCCTCTTTTCGACCTATTCGTGATAGTGTTTATCGATGATATTCTGGTATATTCTCGGACAGAATCTTAACATGCAGACCGTTTATGTTTTGTTCTTGGAATTCTTCAAACTCGAGAATTGTATGCAAAATTATCAAAGTGTGAGTTTTGGCTAAATTCTGTGACGTTTTTGGGCCATGTTATTTCAGATCATGGCATCTAAGTGGATACTCAGAAAATTGAAGCTGTGAAAACTTGGCCAAGGCCTATAACGCCAACGGAAGTCTGTAGGTTTCTGGGATTGGCAGGTTACTATAGGAGATTCGTGGAAGGATTTTCCTCCATTTCAGCCCCATTGACGAAGCTAACCCGAAGTCGGCCCCCAAATTTCGGTGGAATGATGCTTGTGAACGCAACTTCCAAGAGTTGAAAGATACACTAACTTGACCCAGGTCTTGACAACGCCGGAAGGGCGATGGTTATGTTGTATATTGTGATGCTTCGGCATTGGGTTAGATGTGTATTGATGCGGCACGGTAAAGTCATTGCTATGCTTGGGCGTACAACGCGGGAAATGAAAAGAACTACCCGACTTATGACCTTGAATTGGCTGCAGTTATCCATGCACTAAAGATGTGGAGACATTACTTGTATGGTTTTCACGTTGATATTTACACAGATCACAAGAGTCTTCAATATATTTTCAAGCAGAAGGAGTTAAGCCTACAGCAGAGGCGGTGGTTATAGCTACTGAAATATTATGATGTGAGTATTTTATACCACCCCGATAAGGCAAATGTAGTAGCTGATGCGCTTAGTCGCGCATCAATGGGTAGTCTATGTGAAGCCCTCCTGAGAAAGAAGGAATTAATTTGTGAGCTCCACCAACTAGCTAGCCTTGGAGTTCGTCTAATTGATTCAAGCTGTGCAGGAATTAATATCAATAATCCAACTGTTTCGTCCTTGGACATGGAGGTGAAAGAGCGTCAATATGAAGATCCTCAGTTGAGCCATTATAGAGACACATTTCATGAAAAAGAAAAGTCTCCATTTGAAACTTCTATAAATGGAATTCTTAGATACCGAGGCAGGCTATGTGTTCCGAGTGTTGCAGAATTACGTCGTCGAATTCTAGAAGAAGCTCATTATTCTCGGTATTCTATTCACCCAAGTGCAACAAAGATGTATCATGATCTCAAGTTAATGTACTGGTGGGATGGAATGAAGAAAGACATAAAGGTAGACCACTCGTAGCTCAATGTCCAATCGTAATAAGTGAAAATTGAACATCAAAAGGCAAGAGGATTATCAGCAATGAAAATCCCCACTTGGAAATGGGAAGTGATAAACATGGATTTTATTGTGGGGTTACCTCATTCCCGTAGTAAATATGACTCTATATAGGTGATCGTGGACAGACTTACGAAATCGGCTCATTTTCTTCTAGTCAGAACCACGTACTCAAAAGAAGATTATGCAAGGTTATATCTTAAGGCGATTGTGCGACTTCATGGTGTCCCAGTGTCCATTATCACAGATAGAGGAGCATAATTTACAGCTAAGTTTTGGAAGTCTTTCCAAGAAGGTGTGAGTACTCAAGTAAAGCTTAGCACGGCATTTCATCCACAAACTGATGGGCAAGCCGAACGTACCATTCAGACCTTGGAGGATATGTTAAGAGCATGTGTTCTAGATTTTGGTGGTAGTTGGGATGACCACTTACCCCTTATTGAGTTTGCATACAACAACGCCTACCATTCCAAAGATTCAAATGGCTCCGTATGAAGCTTTATATGGAAGGAAGTGTAGATCCCCAATTGTGTGGTTTGAAGTAGGAGAGTTACAGCTAATAGGCCCTGAGTTGATTCAACAAGCAGTGGAAAAGGCCAAGGTCATCCGAGATCGGTTGGTCGATACCCCAAAGTTGCCAGAAATCTTATGCGGACAACCGGCGGCGAGACTTAGAATTTCAAGTTAATGACTGCGTATTCTTAAAGGTGTCGCCAATGAAAGGAGTGATGAGATTCGGTAAAAAAGGGAAGTTGAGTCCTCGATATGGACCTTATAAGATTGTCCGCAAGTGGGCCAAGTAGCCTATGAATTGGACTTACCCTCGAACTTGAATCACCATCCAGCTTTTCCATGTCTCAATGTCTCCGTAAGTGTGTTGGAGATCCTACAAGGATTGTTCCGAGTAGATGATGTTCATGGTGACGAAGGTTGACTTACGAAGAGGTACCCATTGCCATATTAGATAGGCAAGTACGGAGACTTAGAAATAAAGAAGTAGCCTTAGTTATGGTCTTATGGAGAAGTAACAACCGAGAAGAAATGACTTGGAAAGCGGAAGAAAATATGAAGTCCAAGTACCCGCACCTATTTCAGCCCCCGGAAGAGATCCAAGATGAAATGCCAAGATTATGAGGTATGTATGTTTGCTTTTTATGCTTTCGGGTCGTGTGTGGCCAAACTTTATTGTTATAATGTTGTGGCCCAGTGAGGCATTGTTATTAGGGGTTGTTGTGACAGGATGGTAGTGCCGTATTACAGGGGAAACTCTAGCGAAATTTTCGTAGAATTCCCGAGAACTTAACATTCGAGGAAGAATGTTCTAAAAGGGGGGAAGAATGTTACACCTCGAAAAAATTTTCGTTGATACACAGTGAATAGACTAATGAAGGGCACGAACTATACAATGTTTTTATTAGTAAGAAATAGCATTTGATGATCCTAATTGAGATTTCAAAGACATTCGAGGTAAGAGAAGAAAGTTTGCCAAGAAAGGCAAGGTATACGTTATGTATCGGAAGATATTTACGAGTAACAAGTTAATGATGACTTAATAATGTCTAGGAGAAGAGTTATAACGTCCCTTAGATTGTTAATGAGGTGTTTAACAAGTGTTAAGAAGGTTTCATATGATCGGAGATCAAACGAGTCGACGAGAACGACTTCGTAAAGTCATAAATATACGGTCCAACATACGGACCGTATAAAACATACTGGCCGTATGTTAGGCCGTATGTTCTGCCCAGAATGGGGACTTTCACTGGACCAAATATACGGTCAGACATACGGTCCATATAAAAGATACGGACCGTATGTTGGTCCGTAGAACTGAGCGGGACAGATTTTTAAGTTATTAAAAAGGGGACCAAGTTCATTCCATTCATTTCATTTTCTCACTTCACACTTCAAGAACACTCTAGAAAGCTCTCCACCCTTATTCCACAAGAACTCAAGAGAAATTTATGATCAACTTTATCAAACCAAGAAAATCAAGTGTAAGAAACTCATTGAGTTCATCCAAGGCAAGAAATCCCATTCGAAGTGAACTAGTGGTTTTGGGCTCAAGTGAAGTATTTCTGACTCAAGGCTCATTCCCGCATTATCTAAGGTAAGTTTTATGATCATTCCATATTGTTTAGGGTATCGAGGGGTTGAAAGGCTTGGATTATGAAAGGAGAGAGAAAATGGGTTACAAAGATGAGCATAATGAGATTTTGGAGTAGTAGCTTGGAATGAGTCATGATTCTTGATATGTTGTGATTATTATTATGTTATAAATGATATTAAGAACATGAAATAAAAATTATATTGTGAGTAAATGCAATAGTGTACTACGACCATGGTTATGGATGAATTGAAGTGAAATTTGGGAAATGTGGATAATGTAGGTGTATGAAGATTGTTGCTTATGATGTTGTGAATGTTATTATAGATGTTTGGGAGTTGATATATGATATGGGAAAAGTTGTATAAACAAAGGAAATGCTGCCCAATTTTCTCTAACTTTAGCTGAGCATGTTCATATGATCGATTAGCTAATGTTAATATGAACTCTTAAAGGTAGAAACGCGAGCATTGAAGGAGAACGACTGCCGATGTATCAGCTAAACGAAAAAGTATGCGAGGCTAGGCCCTTCCTTCTAAGGCATGACTCCCATGACATGAATTCTCCTATTTTCCCATGACTTTCTTACATTCCGGAAATTATGAGCCTATGATTATAAAGAGCTTAACATGAGATACGTAAAACGAGATATGTTATGAGCATGATAGTGATGATGATGAGTCAAGTCTAAAGATCCTAGAGCCAATGATTTTAACTATGATCCATTGATGTTGTTTATTGTATACACTCACCTTATATGCTAATTCCTTCAAGTGTGAGTGCACGAATGCTTATGAATGCTCCATAATGAAATCGAGGGTTCACGACCATGTCACCCCGATAAAGTATAGTTTTCTTTTTGAATTTCGTGCATGCATTATGATGAGCACATGATGATGATATTACACCGCGCCTATATGGCCGCGACACCGCTAAGGCGGGCAAAATGTGATACACCATGTTAGAGAGCATGGGCAAGACACCACTAGCTGGCGTGCTACGAGATGCTTTCACCCCGGACGCGAGGCCTGGATGCAAAGCACGAATGATCACACCATACCTATATGGTCGGCAAATTTTTATATAGATATGCATACATGATACGATGATGTTTATGAAGTGAGTTAGCATGCTTTATTTCTATCAAAATTACGCAAGAGTCAAAGTTGTCCTTCACTTGATGTCTTCTTATTTCATTGATGTATTATTGTTGTTTATGCCTTTTTACATGCTCAAGACAATGCTAGATCCGACGTCCTTTTCTTTGGATGTTGTGTTCATGCCCACAAGTAGACATGGAGGTGATCCGATTCATGAGCTATCGCAGACCTGAGTGCACTCCATTGTTCCGGAGGTGCCATTGCTTATTATTGTGTATATATTTATTTGGGCACGACGGTGGTCCCGTCCCGTCCATATTTCTAGTACTCTAGCAGAGGCTCGAGATACGGACGATAGGTAGGTAGGCTATTCCTATCCACATGCTTTAGTATCCACCATTGGACTAAGATGTTGCAACCTTGGAAGTAGTAATAATGGTTATGGCATTTTCCCAAAGCTCGATATATGTCTGATAGAATAATGGGGATGATGTCAAAATATACGGTAAGCCCATTTGTTGTGACTCCCCTAAGAACAACATGGGTAACAAAGACAACCCGAGTGTCAATAGCTAGGGAGGCGTTTTGTGGAAATACCATAGTCTCTAATAGGCAAGTGATAAAGGCTAGTGTTTGATTAGCTTCCCAGGATTGGGGTGATGAAAACTCAAGGATGTGGTTCTCGTACCCCTATTTGGTTGAATACCTCCCATATAACTCTCTAAAGGCTATAATGGGTTCCCCGTGCCCAATTAGCTTTGTTGACAAAGAAACATGTCTTTGATTTCTTTTTGGGATGAGTTTACGTGAGGATAAGGATGTTTTGGGCTAATTTTTTTTGGATCTGTTAGCGCTTCCTACGCTTTCCGAAACATCTCTAATTTCTTCTAGAGTGGGAGTCATCTCTATTTCTCCAAATCTGAACACCATTCTGTCGTTGTCCCAGTAACCCGTAATGATTTCTAGCAAACCCGGATCCCCAGTCATATCCATCAACGAAGGTAGATGCCCTATACAACTCTTTACCTCTTTTTTCTGATCATTAGTCATTTCTTTCCACCATATCACTAAACCTGGTGGTGGGCCCACAACCATATTAAACTGCACATCATGAGACATCTGCAAGACAGAACATTGTTAGTTCCCCGCCCCCAGGAACAGTAATTTATTTCACCCATAGCACAATAATGCTTCCAAATAGCAAATAGTAGGGATGTAAGTGTTTTCGTGCTTTTACACCATCCGAACACAAAGAGATGTCTTTCCTCCGATTCGGTAGGTCTAGATACCCAAACCGGTCTATGGTCGCATGCGCTATATCGGTAAGGATTTGGCTTCGCGCTATGCGCTAATTATTCTAGAGTGATTTTCAAACGAATGATATAGGTTACCTAAGCGGACAAGCCGGGGTGGGTTTCTAAGGCCGTGGATGACCGCATACCCACTCGACCTTAGAGACCTCCAAAGAATATATTAAAGGCTTTTTAGAGAAGTATGACCGCAATTTCATCCCGTGTCGTCATCCTTGAAAAAATATAAAGTAAATGCCAGGAGTGGCGGAGTATGCATGCATGAATGACAGTTATATTTTGCGAAAATTTAAACATATTAACAATTTATATCACTTAAACAATTTACATCATACAAACACACAAATAATTGGAACCCTTATGGTTAGAACCTTAGAAAGTCCCTAGCAACAGTAGTCACCATCTATAGCGTGTCGTATTTTTCCGATTCATATTTGCACTTGACTCATTTAAAGAGGGCAATGTCCCGGGGAAGTACGGTTGGCAATCGTACCGGAAAAAAGGCAAAAATATACTTCTACTTAATGGTGCTCTAAATGGACTTATTTTAGAGTCGCCACCTAATTTTTAGAAAATTAGGAAAAACCGAGTCAAAAAGGGTTCATTTAAAACAATTATTTTATGATTATTTTAAAAGAAACCTAATCCACACAGAGTCTAGGTAAGGGTCCTAGTGATCCCCTGAGGAAAGTATTAGGCATCTCGGTATTAAGCATCTGCTCAATTACGGTTTACCTACAGGTTTTAGCACTATGTTTATATAGATATAAATTGGTTTGTGAAAAAAATAGTTTCTATTTAATATTTCCTCAAATAAACACTAGTCATTCATGCAAAAATAGCGCATTTCAAGAATCAAATGTGGTAAAAATTTGCCCAAAATTTGGTGGACTAGAACACTTTAGCCTAAGTAGGACTCTACGTAAGTCCGTCCAAAATAGTTTTTGACAATATATACATATTTTAGTACATAAAGTAGTTTTAAAGAAAATACTTTGGATATACTACTATAACTTAATAATATACTACATATATATAGCCCATTTTTATCTCATGCCTTGGTCAAGTTTTAGCCAAATTTTATTTTTTATCTAGGTCTAAATAGTGACAATTAGACCCGCAAATTTTTAGTCCAAATCAGCCCATACATTCAGGTCCACACGTTTCGTAATGTCCCAAATTAGTCCCATTAATCTATGAAATCCATCGTTTTCAGTCCAAATTAAATCGATCCGTTTGGAGTCATAAATCTTATTAAAGTTTGTGAAAATTGGTTTTACATAGTTAGAAATTGGATTTAGGCGACTTGAAATATGGGGATTACCTTAAGGGTTCCAATTTATAGGTAAATACACAGATATAGAATTTTTAATGCACAAATAAATAAAGAGATAGGGATACTGGGCCGACCAAGCCCAACAAGAATATGTTATGCATTTGGGGAAAATCCTCGGGCCCAAAACGTATGCTCCAAGTTAGGTTGACTCGATCTAGATACATCAGTGGATCCTATTGAGGCCCACCAACGGGTTTTGGGTGGTAAAAGGTACAAACAGATATGCATGAAATTAGTATAAGTTCACAAATTAAACTAAATACAAAATTAAAGGGCTATAATAATTATTACAATGCAAAAAATAAATTACAATTTTATTGGAGATAACTAGATGCCCGTAACCCAAAAATAGTAGTAATAATAAGTCAAGCATGGAGATGGCTTAAGCCCAAACCAATCTCTTCTTAAAGTCGTGTCGAAAAAGGGGGTATACCTAATATGCCACTGGTATACCATCCCCATTTCCTCTCAAATTTTCTAAGTGTCAAAGCTATAATATACATGATATACCACTGATATACCTACTAAAAATAGAGAGCAAAACCCATAAAAGGGCATACCCTCTATACTCCTGATATGCAACATACTTTTGGTTGATTATTATTTCTTAAATACCTACCTAACCAATGGTCCAAACAAATACATATTCATGTATCATTCTGTCACTCAAGATCAATACAAGCAGGCACAATCCTCTAGGACTGATTACAATCATAGAACAAAAGAATCAAATGGTTCTTTAGCATGCAAATAATGAGAATTTTAAGCGGCTTTAGATAATGTAAAATGTGGACAAGGTCTAGACACAACAGACACTTGAAGTTCATGCAAACAACTATGACAATACCAAGAAGTGTATGGTTAGTTTTAGGATGGCAAATAAAGAATAATTACAATGGCGAGTAGGGAGAGTACAAATACCAAGAAAGCAAAGGTTCAAGGCAAAAGGCTCTAATTATCACATTCCAGAGTCTTTACTTCTATCCCTTTCTAGGAGGCCAGTAACTAATATAGGCAAGGAGATGCATTATCTAATCAAAGACCTATTTTCAAACAAGAAGGAATACCTAAGTGTGAACAAACTATGTCTTACTCTATCCCCTTCACCTGAAACCACAAAGACCAATCTTGTTATTTGCAGCCACTTTATATCAATTTTAGTTTAAGCAAGTTTAGATATCAGTCAAGTTTGAAGTACCAATCACATAAATGGTTTAATGGATCCTATAAAATACTTGCACAAAACCTCAAATGATGGTCTAATATCAGCTAATCTCAGGATGGTAGAAATGGTCTGAGGGCCTAAGTGTGAATCAAAAAATGACCAATGCAAACTTTAGAGAAAATTCCAATTGGAGAGGCAATCAAGACAAGTTATAGAAGGCAAAGGGGATCAAGATAATGCATGATTCTATTCCCAGGCTCAAAACCAACTAAACATTTCATAGTCACCAACAAAACCATATACATAGGTAGGTACACGGTGAGCAAGTGTGAGTATATACTCGTTTATATAAGTAGTTTTGATTTCACTTTTAGCATAGTATTGAGTATCAAGTTCATAATCCAAACATTGCCTAAATCAAAGAGGGCATGGCACATTTTTAGATGATAAAGCAAGTAGTATTGGTAGTTGAGTGCCAAAGATGTGAAGCAGTACAAGATGAGGTAAAAGAAAAAGGCAGAAGTCTAGCCGGGGGAGGGGGGCATACTCTTAATCCTTGTTTTTAATCTCTTTAAGGGGTGAAACAGCAATCAAGAAAACAAAGTTATGAATTAACCAACCATGAGTTCATTTTTTAATTAGCAGGAAACTGAATCAATGCTAAGGGCCCTTCCTAAATTAACCTGCACTCATCCAAACTCCATAATGACAAGTAATGGGTCCAAGTCCTTTCAGGCTAGTCTCAACTTAGACAGGTCAAGGTGTCTAACAAATGCAAACAACCAATTTTCAACTAATCATAAAAAATCAACTCAACACATAATAGGTCTTAGAAGGTACCAATAAAGTCTCAAAAGTGGTTTGACATTATTCCCATGATTACACAAGAAAACAAGACATATGTAAAAATCCAAGCCAGATTCAACAAGCTACAGCAAGGACAAAAAAGGGAACATGACATCAGGTTCAAGTGCGGATCAAGGTAGATCCTATTGATAGGAAGTTTGGATTTTTGATAGTCCAAAATCAAAAGAAAAGACAAAAGATAGGTCTTATTTCGGTTTGATTTTCACCGCAAAAAAAAAAAGAACCATAGCATATAATTACCATAGCATATAATCACAGTTTGAAACTTTTAAAGTCAAGATAGGTTTGCTTTCTAAAAGTTTTGATCTTTAAAACCATACTCAGCTGATAGCAGTCTCAATTTTCAAATAAAAGTCTAGAAAAATGTCAAGTTACTAGCTAGGATAGACAGCAATATCCGAAAAACAAGGTCCATCCCAAATGGATCACAGTAATCCCACATATCATTTCAATGAACACAATATGATTTAAAACAGGTTTCAAAGCAATTTTTCCATCTTTTATTCACATAACCAACCAATTTCTATAAAAACTATACCAATTTACAGAAAATTCAGAGAAAAGAACTCAAAGGGGCATTGCCTTTATTGTAAGGTTAAAAGATGTACTAAAAATGAGCACGTGATAGTTTGCACAAAGCCAATATACACAAATTCAACTTTTCAGATTTTTTATAAGTAAAGATAGGCAAAACTGCAATTCAGTAGGATTTTATTTAAAAGTCATGTTCCTACTCAGTGAGGTCTTGGTTATCCAAGCTCCCGAAGAGAAACAAGTTGCTTTTTAAGCCAATGGCCAACTAAGTAATCTAGAGGGAAACCAAGTTATAAGGGGAAACAGCCTCACATAAAAAAGAAGAAAAAACAATTATCTAACAATCTTGAGGTTACATAACCATTATAACACTAACTTACATCTTTTATGCTCTCTTTTGAAAACCAGATTCACTTTTCAAGCCTACATGGCTTAAATAATTTTAAACAGAATGAATGTAAAAATGAAAAGGGATTTCTAAAACCTGCTATATTACTTATCTTTCAAGTTTTCAAATAAGCACAAATATAGGTCCATGTAGACTAATAGAGTTTCATTTAGCAGGGAAGATCCCAACTTCTCAACTAACTCACTTATACAATTTCCAGATTTCCAAGTTTTTTTTACAAGATTCATAACAAATCCATTTTTTCTTGTTCTAATTAAGCTACTTAGACAAGAAGAAAATCAACAAAGCCATTCAGTTTACACTTCTTAAAATAGCATGAACATTTAGACAATTTTCAAAGTCCTAAGTTTTACAGACCAAGCTCTATACATGCTGTTGAAATCTTTTGAAACTACCCTCCTTTTACAGAAAACTGAGAATGCATAGTCCACAGATCAAGTCATTAAACACTTAGCATAGTTTTGGTATCATGTTATAGCAGTTTAAATAGCAACAAAATGTTATGCTTTAAGTCTTAAGCCCCAAACATTCAAGGTATTAGACAAAGATTCACAAGAAGCTCACTTAATCCTAACAAATGATTCCAGCATTAATTTTGATGGCAAAATCTCATCAAGCTGAGACAGTTTTCACACATAGAACAAATATATCACTAAATGAACCAATATGGCCAATAAAGATCACATTTGGCTAAGTTAAAGGCCAAATGAAGTCTAATATCACAAAATCCATTTCAGGGCGTTTTAGAGAAAAATAACTTAAATATAACTAAAATAATTACTACTCCCTCTGTTTTAATTTATGTGAACCTATTTCCTTTTTAGTCCGTGCCAAAATGACTGACCTCTTTCCTAATTTGGAAACAAATTCACTTTATGAAATGATTTACAGCCACACAAATATTCAAGACTTATTTTGAACCACAAGTGTTAAAAATCTTCCCTCTTTCTTAAATGTCGTGGCCAATCAAGTGGGTTCACATAAACGGAGGGAGTATTTGGTACTGTTTCATTGAAAAAAGGTCTCAAACATCAAAATTTCAAAAGAAAAACAAGCACAACACATGACTGAGACTAATGCCCTCTTTTTAAACCTATCTCTTCTCATTTTTAAACCTAACATGTTGTAACACCTATTTAGTTATAACAAACACACCTTTAATTCATTCCCTTATATCTTAAATAATCAAAACATGGACAGGATCATCATTGTATGTAAGAAATTATTAGTTATAACATTTTACATAATATATGAACTAGAGTAGTAAATATTCAAAACTGAAAATAAAGTTTGGGATTAGGAAAGGATTTACCTTTTGTAGGGGCAACCAAAAGATCAAAAAGAGGGGTTGGAATCAACACTTCAAACAACACTTGAAAACCTCTTTAAAATGATCTTTCTCTTGAAGATCTTCTTGTATATTATAGCTTATGTTACAGTTTGGATATTTTCAGTAAATAATAGTATATTGTCGTATATATGTTGTATTGTATAGTATATATTTAGTGTATAGAGGCTAAAACACTTTGTAGTAATTTTTTTGACTTAGGAAAATTTTTCAGAAAAAGGAAAAAAGAGAGAGCCCTCCCAATGCCAAGTGCCTTTCTATTTATAGCAACTCCAAACGGGTTTAGGGATAAAAATGGGATTAACAGATTCCATCCTGAAATCCCCCCCCCCCTCCCCCAATTCTTACCCTAATTTAAAAATAATTCGAATTTTTCACAAAGGACAGGGGGATATTTGCAAAAAAAAAATATCAAATTCGTACCATACCCAATCAAAAATGAAACACCTCACCAATACAAACAAAATATAGCCCATTGTACTAGAATCTACCCCAAAGAATCCCACAGAATTAAGGAATAACAGAAAATAGTACGCTTAGTCATCAAATAGGTACAAACAAGGAATTCCAACGTAAACAAATAGTACTAACTAGGATAGAATTCCCAAAATCATACCTCAACCGGATTCAAATAGAGAATTTCCCCTAAATCCCTTTAATATTGTATTGGGTAGCACAAGATGGCTATAAGTTCATGACTCCTCCCATGGCATCCTCAATACTTAAAGAAATTCGGGTATCACCTTAGTTTAGGAACGATAGTATGTAAAATAAATGAGAAGACGTAAAATTAACTTAAGGAACTATAATAACCCAACGTGAGGGTGAAAAACCTCACCAAAATTGCTGGAAAATGACAAGAAAAGGCCATTAATGGTGGTAATGGAGAAACCCTAATCGCCGCAAGAAAGAGAGAAAGAGGAAGACGACTGTCTTCTCAAAATAAAATAAGGGGGCCAAATTTATCTCTTGATAACTTTGGTCCCTTTCTAAATATATAGTAACCCCCCCCCCCCCAAACGTTTAAAAAAATATTAAAGAGGCCCCTCATGTTTAGAAAGTATTTTAAAAGGACCCCAGTACACAATTTTTAAAACAAATACCCAATTTTGTCAAAACTACATATTCGACTGAAACTCTTTCGTAGACCCATTTTTTATAAAATCCAAATTTGGAATACGTCGTCTTTTAACATAAGCTTTAATATAAGCCTAATATTGACATAGTTTCGGATAATTTAAAAATGTGAAATATGCGGTAAAAATTAAGCCGTAATTCATACGTCATCTTGATTATCAATTTTCCCAAGTTAGAACGAGCGGGACATGTATCTTCTTTTCAAATCACGTTTGTGAAAGTAAATAACTTGTAATTTCTTGTAATTGTTAATTTTTTATGAAAATAATAATTAAACGTCAATTTTTGAAATTTTCTTGGGATTTTTTTATTTTTCAATTTTTAAGGGCATCCTTACTCCGTCTTGGACTCGGGAAATTCAAAAATTAAAACACGCATTTCATGAGGTGAAAATTAGGTGTAAAAAATTGCTCCTTCGAAGTTCAAGGATGGCAAGGCCATCCTTGAGCTGTGAATTTGACAGACTTAATTTTTGCCGAATAAAAGAAATTACAGCTCTTCTTGCTGAAAATTTCGAAAGTATGGTCGGACCCCAGTTTCTGGGCTTCCTACATATCTCAGGCTAAGTGAGAATTCTGGCCGTTTGTAGTTCTGATTCTATGAGGACCATGAAACAAAGAGTTTTCTTTGAACTATCCCGAGGTGTTCCGAGATAATTACATGAATATGGCCGAGCCTCGAATTTTGAGTAGCCTACATATCCCTAGTCTTTGGGAATCAGGCCAATTGTAGTTCGACTCGATAGTCCGAAAAGAAATATCCCTTTATTGCGGGAAACCCTTTGACCATTTCCGGTTGAAAATCCGAACCGGAGGCGGTTTTTGAGAAAGGGCTTATTAGTGTTGATGCTTGAAGTGATCTCCAATCCCTGGTGTAGAAAGCTTGACTCTCGTACATGATTTTTGACCGGTTTCCCAAGAAAAGTTCCATGTATGCTCCGCATGTTTTGAATCCGGCTTTTGCTTCCATTTTTCTTTTGTAAAAAATCTTCGTGCTCTGCAAAATGAACAAACTTATCAGCGTAAAGCAAACTTTACTTAGGGAGGGCTTCATTACCCTTCCGTACACTCTTTGGCGCCGCTATTCCTTGACCCTTTTTCTTCACTTGGCTTGTTGTCGTAACCCTGTTTTTAAACATTCTAGGGAACGAGTTAGTTTAAAACATCCATACTTGTTTGTTCCTGCATCCACAGAAAAATTTGTCAGTTTCCTATATGGTCGACCGCTCTCCCTGCGTATGGACTTCTTCCATTCATATTTCGGCAGGAAAGGGTGCTCATTTTCCTTAAAATCTTTTATTTTCTCGCAGAGCTAAGAAAAGTTTTTCCGGCGATTATTTTTTGGAAAATATAAGCATGTTTCGAAAAATAATATTTTATATGCGCCCTTTTAATGTCATTACATTAGTTACTCAAGCTAGGTCTCCTGTCTCTTCTTCTTCTTCTCGATCTCGACTCGTGAAAATTTTTGAATCCTTTTCAAAAAAAATTCCCCAGTTTGTATACGTCTTTATACCAACTCAAATTTTGCTAGGTCGAAGGAATTTTTTAGACCCTCTCAAAAGTTTTGTCCTAGTGTATGTGTGTACTTGTCAATCCTTTATTTCACCGTGCTTGAGGAATTTTTGAGATCTTTCTAAAAAATTCTTCCCTAGCATAGAAGTTTTAATCAGTCCGTTCCTTAGAACTGATATATTTAAAGAATTTTTGAGATCCTCTAAAAAGTTCTGCCCCAGTTTTCTTGTGGGGTTATCTTCATCTTTCTCTCGCTAAAACATTTATGAGGTTTCTTAAGGTTTGTTGGGAACTTTGTTTAGAATGACCGAGCTCGGGAGAATGCCTAAACATCCCGTTTCGGGAATCAGGTTGAAACATAATTCGGGGTAAACATATTGAAATTTTTTGCGATACCGAACTCAAAAGAGCGCCTCCGTATCCCAATATAGGAATCAGGTCATGACGTAGTTCAAATTTTGGCTTTTTGGTTAAAGTGACCGAGCTTGAAAAATGTCACGACCCAACTAATGGGCCATGACGGGCACCTGGGGCTGACTACCGAGCACCACTCATCCTGCTATCTATCATACTGAACTTGGGCATACATCAGTCTCAACACAAGACTTATCGTAAAACGATCGTCAATATCTCCCAAAACACGTATAAGCATATAAGCCCACGAGGATACAAAAATGATGTACAGAACATACAATGAAGGAGTCACATAACATCTACAACCCACCCATAAGTATCTGCGAGCTTCTAACTGGAATACTATAACCATAAGGATAGGACAGGACCCCGTCATGCCCCAATATGTACGCAAAAGAATATACCAAGAAATGGCAACTCCGGAGTAGTGGAGTGCTCCTGCAAATCTGCTGAAAAGCTCCTAAGTGTCGGCACCGTCTCCCTGTCTACCTGTGGGAATGAACACAGCGTCCATAAAGAAAAGGACGTCAGTACGAACAATGTACTGAGTATGTAAGGCATGTGCAATAACATAATCAAGAAATAAGAGAGCATAAGATGAAGAGATAACTCAGAATCGAGTGCCTCTTAAGGCAGAATCATGCATGCTAACAAGAGAAAACATCATATCATGCATACATATATATAAACTGCCCGACCATATAGGTACGGTGTGATCATCATTAGCCCGCGTCCGGGCCTCCCGCGTCTCGGATAAACATCTCAAGCCGCCCACTAGTGGTGTCTGGCAATGCCATATAGACATGGTGTAATCATCATCATAGCTGCCCACTACGCCTATCGTAGTGGTGACTGTCGGCCATATAGGCGCGGTGTAATCATACATATACATAATATGAAGCATGCATGAGAGCTCAAGTAAAAGCCATAACTCTATCGGAGTGACGTAAGGTTGTTAGCCTCCGATTACATTATGGAATAATCATCATCCCTATGTCTCACCTTGAAGGAACTAATATCATGAGGTGAGGCAACAACAAGAAATAACATCTATGAAATCATCAAGATAGGATTATAATGCTCATAATAGCATCATTTCATAGGTTTTGAAATCTATAAAATAGCATCATTTCATAGGTTTTGAAATCTATAAAATAGCATCATTATCCTCATCATTATCATGGAACATGTCTCATCTCTATTTCATAAGAAGCTCTTAAGAATCATGAACTTTCAAATTTTAGGATGTAAGAAGGTCATGAGAACATATATAGGAAATCGCAATATAGGAGTCATGCCTTTGAAAGAAAGGGGACTAGCCTTACATATCTTTACGTCTCCTTAGCGACTAAGCGTTCTCCTTCCAAGCTCTCAGCTCTACCTTCAAGAGAATTCGTACTACATTAGATCATTTGAATCGTGCCTAAGTCTAATCTAAAGCGATTAAGAGCTAATGAAAATTGGGCAGCATTTCCTTTATTTCGACAACTTTCTCCATATAATAAAACAACTCCCAAACATCAATAGCAACACCATACTCATCCTTCACATAATAATTTCTCAACGACATTAGCATCATTTATAACAAGATTATACTCATCTCATACTAAGAATCATGACTCAGATTAACTTACTACTCAAAATACCATTATTTTCATATTTGATCTCACATACTACTTCCTTCACTAATCCAAGTCTTTCAACCACTCAATACTTTTAATAGCATGAAATAGATGTAAAACTCACCTTGGATTATGTTGCAATGATCGTTGGATGATGATACTTCACTTGAAAAAAATCCCAACTTCAATACCAAAGAAATTCTTGACTTCCACAAACTCTAGTGATCTTCTCTACACTTGATTCTCTCTTTAGATGGTTATGGAAGGGTGTGGAGTGGTATGGAACCTTAAAGAACTTCTTATAAGTGTCTAGAGAGGTGTAAAAATAAGTGGGGAGAGTTATAAATGAGTTTAGGATCATTTATAATTTAAAAAGGTGGCATTTTCGCCCCCGATCAAGTTGGCGGAAAGTATGCGACCTTGCACACTGAGTGTGCGGTTGCATACTCTCCCTTCCACTTAGGGGAGGTGATGTGCAGTGAGATCTCCAATTTTGGAGAGTTGGCGCATAGTGTGCGTCTCAGCTCACTCAGTGTGCGGGCGTGAGTGAGCTGAGCCGCACACTGCCCTATTTTGCCCGGCTCCACGAAATCATGCTCTCTTTGATTCGTTTGGCCTCCAATCCTTATGAAACCTTCTTGGCACTTATATAAAACTTCATTAACCATCTAAGGGTATGTATATCTCTTTCTCAAGGTGATGCTAAGCAATGCTTAACTCAATGATGCGAAATCCTGCCAACGTGCTTCTACCTTAACTCTCTTCGACGAACTTGTCCCCTTTTTCCTCAAATATCTTTGGAATCTTAATTAGAATTATTAAGTATCCTTTCTTAGTTATACGGACTTCAAGTACACCTTAACTTGCATTAGTCTAATCGCTTCACGACAATCCGAAGTTCCGAGGTGCAACATTCTCCCCCCCTTAAGAACATTCATCCTCGAATGTTAAGCCTCCGGGGATTTTACAAAAAATTTGCTAGAGTTTCCCCTGCAATGTGGCACTACCATCCTGTTACAACAACCTAACATAACATTGACTAACAGGGATACCACAACAGGAATAAGAAAACATAGCCACACACGACCAAAATTATCAAAAGACAGTATCACATACCTTAAGACAATGACGTTTCATCTTGAATCTCTTCTGGGGGTAGAAACAATTGCGGATATCTGGACTTCATATCTTCTTCTGCCTCCCAAGTCATTTCTTCCCTGTTGTTGTTTCTCCATAAGACTTTAACTGTGGCTACCTCTTTATTTTTGAGTTTCCGCACTTGCCTATCAAATATAGCAACAGGTGTGACGCCCTATTTTGAATGAGTCCAAGATAGTTTGCAACTTCACGGTGCTTCTAACCGGTTTAAAAAGGGTTAGAGTCGCCACCTTATTTTTTTAGGAAAATCAGGAAACCTATATGTATTTGTGTGTCTACTCCATTTTAGTCCACGAAACCTATGAGATTCTAGATAAGGATTTTATTTACCCCGAGGGGAAGGTATTAAGCATCCCTCAGAGCCTGTCCGAAGACAGTCCCTAAACTTAGTTAACGGAACACTAGAGGGGGGATTATCTATCTGTTTATCATTATTATTATCTGTTTTCAAACTATTGTGATTTCATTAAAAGCTACACTAGGTGATTATATGTTAAGTATATACAGTGTATAAAAATGTATTTATATCAAGTATCAAGTATTTATAAAGAATATATATTAAAAAAGAATATATAAAAGGGTATAAAGAGAATGTACCTCGTAAGTATAAAAGTGTATACGTTAGTATAAAGAGTGTATATATGTTAGTGTAAAGAATGTATAAACAAAATGCAAGAGTATGTAAAATAAATATATCAAGTACATAAAGAATGTTTGTCTATGTATATAAAGGAATGTAAGTATATGAAACATACAAAGAATGTATTTCCAATATAAAAGAGTGTATATAAAAAAAAAAAAAAGTATAAAATATTGTATAACTAGATATAAGAATGTAAAAAGACTTTAAGAATATTCGTTGGTGTAGAGATCTTAAATAACAAAAGAATTCAGAAAAAGTGAAGTCGAGTTGACTTGTTTTTACCGTTTCGTAAAAAAAAGTGTTTGTTTAATGAATATCCTGTCAAAAGAATAAGGAACAAAAGAATTATAAAAAGTATGGGTAAAAAATAAGTATAAGGAATTGTGGATAAAAAATGAGTGAAGATGTGTAATGCCTTTAAAGAATAAAAGATTTGTAAATGGACGACTAAATATTTACCTAACGTTAATTAACTTAACTAAAATATGTATTAGTGTACACGAAACAATATAAAATGTACATTGTATAAAAAGTGTGTAAAGAATATAAAATAAAGGATGAACTAGTGTTTTTTGCCTAAATGCCAAAAGTGTCAATTTAACTAACGAAGTATTTATACCAAGTCAATTTAATCTATTTATGAAAGTATTGACGGCCTAAGTCTTACCTAAAGCGAATGACAATTTTTAAGTTAAACATATAAGCGACAAGTAATTAAATATCCCCGCCCAACATTAAAGTGAAGTTTTCACTACTCCGAGTTTATGTTTTGACAAATTTTAAATAACGCGCGAAAGTAAAAACAAACAAGGTGTCACGACCCAAACCGATGAGCCGTGACAGATACCCGGCCATTACTGGCCAAGCACCCCTATGCTTGCATTTACTTCTCACTGACTGTCTTGGGCCCATGTACAATCTGCAACTGTGCTATACTGTCTCCCAAACAATCAACATAAAAGGCACCGTGATGGGAACTCACGGCCAATGCATACAGATAAACATAAACACTGAGAATAACAGTGTGAGCCGATTTGGCCGCCACACATATATACCGTACAACAAAATAAACGCTAACGAGGCTGCATAATATCACGACTACATATTACTGTCTACAGACCTCTATAGAATACAAACTGTGGAAATGACAGGACAAGGCCCTGCCGTACCCATGTATGTACGGAACAAGATGGCATACCAAGCGGGCTGAAGCTCCGGATCAATGGAGCGTGCCGACCACCGTTGAGGGGAGGTCCTCTTCGCGCGAATCGTCCGATCCGGCTACCCGATCCTACGGGCATGAACGCGGCATCCACAGAAGGGACGTCGATGCGAGAAATGTGCGAGTATGTAAGGCATGAATGATAACATGATAATATGTACAGAACATGAACAACAACATAATAAGGAAATATGAAAAATATAGGAAAAGGGTATGACTGTAAATGCTTGCCTCTTAAGGCGGCATGCGCTTACTTTTACCTTCAAATAACATCATTAGCCCATCATTAGCGTCCGGGCCTCCCCACGCCGGGTAATCATCTCACGCCGTCCACTAGTGGCGCCGCCCGTGCCATATAACACGGTGTTATTATCATCGTCCATAAGCCGCCCACTACGCCCGGCGTAGTGGTGCGTAGCCATATAGGCATGGTGTAACCATCCATAAGCCGCCCATATAGGCATAGGCACGGTGTAATAATCCATAAGCCGCCCACTACGCCCAGCGTAGTGGTGCTGCCCGGCCGTATAGGCGCGGTGTAATCATCATAACATAAGCATGCATAAGAGCCCAATCAAAAGCTATAGCTCCATCGGAGTGACGTAAGGTCGGTAACCTCCGATTGTATTATGGAATAATCATGATCATCATGCCTCACCTTGAAGGAACTAACATTATGAGGTGAGACTATCAATGAAGAATAACATCAAGGGAAGACATAGAATAAGATCATAATCCTCATAAAGCTTCAATTTACATACTTGGGAACCTTTTGAAAAAGAGTCATTATTAATGAATAAAATTGAGACTCAAGAAATAGCTCATCATGCTCATATTCATATTCACCTTGAAACCACGAGCTTAGAACCTTTAAATATGAAATCATCATCGGCATCATGATCATTATAGAAAATATCTCTTCTTTGGTATCATAAGGAACTTGTTAAGAATCATGAATGTCCAACTTTTGGAGTTGGAAGAGGATAAAAGTATATGTGGAACCACACGTAGGAATCATGAATCTCTAACTTTTGAGTATATGGACATTATGGAAAATATCTCATTTCTAGTAGCTTAGGAAGCTTTTAGGAATCATGAGCTTCAAACCCTTGGAAGCAAGAAGGTTATGGAACATATATGGAATCACAATATAAGAATCATGCCTTTGGAAGAAAGGGGACGAGCCTTAACATACCTGTTCAACCTCCTATTGGCTACGCTTATGCGTCCGAGCTCGTAAGTCTACATTTAAGAGGATTTATACTAACGTTAGCCTCTTCATCGCACACTTGTACCAAGTTTCAAATTATACTATTCTATATTCTCCGAAAAATCGAGGCAAAGATCTCCTCTGTTATATGCCCAGCCCGAATTCTCAATTCAACAACCAACACCAATCACAACAATACCAACATTAACCATAATATTTCCAACTTCAAAATACTTCATAAACATCCCATATGGTGTTTGTCCCATATTTCCATCATAGAATCATTTTATAACGATTTTACACTCTTCTCCGTAAATAAACCGATATAAACACAAATAGAAAGAGATTCATACCTTTACCTTGATAATAATGCTATATCTTCACTCCTTCACCTTGAAATTAAGCCACGACGCATTAATACACAATTTTGTAGTCGCAACTATACGCTGTCTGGACCGGGATTTGGGAATTATACCTGGTTTCGGGCTAAAAGTTGGTGGTGGAAGGTTGGGGAATTTTCTGGAATATTTGGGAGTGTTTGGACATGTTTGGTGTGAAAATAGGGGGCCTCCCCCTTTTATAGAACGGTCCAGGTTCTGCCTGGACCGACCTAGTTTTCCTTCAGCGCGTTCGCGCTGACTTATTTTCTCTGACTGCACCTTCGTTCTGTAAAAAGGTCATAACTCTTGATCCCGATATTGTGTAAGGGCCCACGACCTACGTTTAGAAAGATATTTCAATTATCTACAAGTTTTATTCTTGGTGTTTTTCCAAATTCTAAACTTATAATGTTGTTTCGGCCCCTCCAAGTCAGATCATCCCAAAATGTTTCCTTAAATCATCCTTTTGGAGGGCTTATGCCCATACTTGGCTTATGGGTCCTTCTTAGGACTTGCTCAACTTTTCATGTACTACTCATATGTCTCTTTATATGTCCTTTATAAAACTCCGACGTGTGGGCCCCACTTAGCTTGCAGCAACGAGGGCTTTTCGTCAAGTGCCATATGAACCAATTCACCCCATATGGTCTCCAAATGTCATATATATATATATATATATATATATATATATATATACATGTTATTATCCCTTCTTGGGCTCAAAATTTGTCTCGGGCTACTCTTTTTGCTATCTTGTAACGTCCATGCTCTTGGATATACATTGAGGAGCGGTTTGTTGCGTTGGAAACTAGACTTCCCGAACTTCACTAGTTCATTAATATACTAAGACATATTCTTTCTTCCGTTCGTACATCCTTGTCACTATCTCTCTTACCCTAACATTCCGAGTGTTTATCCAACATGACTTTGTCACTAGTGAGTGTAATGGTTACATTCCTTAAACTATTCCTCCCAATTCCTTTCCAAGACCAACACCATCAATTATCCATCCAGGGTCCGTTGTTCTTCCCTTAGGGTCCGTAGGTATATACATAACTTGTTTCTTCACCTTAATTCTTTTACTATCCTTCTTTCACTTCTTTGCCCTCGTACATGATCGGAATTTACACTTATGGCAACTCATAACTATTCGAGTTCTCTTTTCTCGCTCCTTGTTCCCTTGTTAGCAATTACCTCTCGTTAGGCGTTTATCTCTTGATACCGCCACAACTCTTTCGTTAGCTTCTTGACTCTCCAAAATCTTTGTCACTATCCACAAACCCAAAAGCATAGGGTTATGTTTCTTAAACTATTACTCCCGGAGATTTCCATTATCCAAAGTTGTATGACTTCACCCCTTACTATCCGCACAAGTATACGTGTCTTCGATTTTCTTGTATTGGCGATCGTTTCAAACCCCAAAAGCATAGGATTACGGCAATTCTTACTCCTTATTGGCTTTATCTTCGATTCCCCGTACATGCGTGGCCTTCTTACAATTTCGTGTTGTCTTTTGGTGTGACCTTCTCGCCGAAGTTGGGCATAGCTTCACGTTGACGGTTCATATAATTCCATAGCTTATGCTTTCATGTTTAGTATAATTAGTAACCCGTGAGATGTTTTCTAACATCCGGTGAACTCTTTTATTTCCATTCATAGGAGCAGTGTCCTTTCATTCCTTCAAAAATCTCCAAACTACCAATCGTTGTTCTTTTTATTACAATTGTCATTATCAACCCGAGTGTCCTTTGGGTTCGTCATCCTTTCTAACACCCTTTGTACATTTTGCTTAAAGACCTTTCTCGCTCTTTTCATTACCCTTTAGGGATGTCGCTGCATTCTTAGGTACGGCGCAATTTCTTTTGCCCGATACGAGGGATTCAAATCGTGATCTAAAAATATCATAGTTCATATTGGCGTGAAGCATTCTCTTACGGTGTCTTCCATACTTTCTTCCTACGTCTGCCGCATGGTACACTTATTATCAATTCATTCCTGCTTCTTTCTAATACCTTCCTGATATGCCGATATGTTTCGAACTCTGGCTCCGAGCTAATAAATTTCCCCTTCTGGAGCTTGAGAACGTCATAATTCCTTTCAAGTCCAATATGTTCTTCCCCCTTATTAAGGAGGTCCTAATACACCAATAGCTTTCGAATATCCATTGTCTTCGGCAATTACAGTGCCTTCACGACCTTCTCAAGGTCGGGGTTCTGTCATCGTATGGTCTGCCTTATTTATCCTTTTTGCTAGTTACACTCTTGTATTAAAGTGGAATACTGGTAAGGGTTAGGTCCCATTCCGATGTCTTCTTTTCCGTCTCCTTATATCTCTGTCTTTTATGCCTAACGGTTTCCTGGACCCACAAGTTATTGGGGACATCGAGATTTACCACGTCCTTTATGAAGTCTTTGATTATACCTTACTCCTTGTTTTTCCATTCCTGACTTCGCTTATAACATATCTAAAACTTCATACCCTGAATTCTTCTTCCATTTATGTCTATATCGTCATTCTTGTCAACTTTTCTATACACTTCCATCCACTACTAGTCCTTTCGCCCACTTATTCACAATCCTTCTTAATTACGTGTTTGTGTTGCAGCTGTGCATCCAAGTTTTTCGAGTGTCCTGCTACTTTTTCCCTTAGCACAGAATTGTTATAGTTTATACTTTCTTTATCCTCATTCATCGAACCGTTATCTATTTTTATGATGCTACGACTGAGTGGTCTTCCATGCACGTTCCTTACATTTTATTCTATTCCCTCTATGATCGCATCCCTCGGTCTTTACAGGAATTCTTGTCCCACGCCATTAATTTTGTAATCACTTGTGTCGACTCATCATCCTCGTTCTTTCCTCGATGAGTAATCGGTTTCCTACCGCCAACTCGTTAAAGTATCCTTCTTACTCCCATGGTTAAAGATCTCCAGTTACTTTACTCCTAAATGCTCTCCTCTTTTTTTTCTTTTTTCGATCAACCCATTAGTATACCTTCCCTATTTTCATCCTTAACCTTCCTTGGGTTTCTCCCTCCTTGAGCATCTTTCTTCTCTTGTTATTTATAGTATCGGCTCGGAAGTTCGTGAAACTTTCCTTTGAATGTGCAAATCCATTCTATTCTTAAGTCATCTCTTTAAGAGAGCTTCTCCATGTCCGAGGCAACCATACCAATATGGCTACACATTTATCCCTTTGTAAATATATCTTTCGAGAGTTGAAAATCTCTTAGCATCGTTGCAAGGCCTAATCATTCTTTCTCTTACTTCACATTCCTTGTCGTGGTCACTATCCTTTTAGCCCCACTTATCGAATTCGGTTCTCGAACCCCACACATTCCTCTTTTGTTCCATACTACCACACTTTATCCCTTTCACATGCCTACCTTCGAATTTTTACCCAAATAGTCTCGTGATTGCCCGTCGTCCCTCCTGGGGGCTTTACTCACTCATGTTTCTTACTTTTCACTTTTTCTGACATTTTGACCTCTGTACCTTCCATCTACTCACTTTCTTTCTTTCCCAAATATCATTGCCTTAGGACTTTTCAACTCTATCCTGTAGTGAAAATAGCATCAGCTTACCTTGTAACGTTTGTCACTTGAACCTTACTTCAATCAATGCCTCCAATATGCATCAGCGTTGGTTGTCGGGATACACATATCCGCGATACAACCATAAATGGGATATCATATGCATACGTATATATATTTTTTAACGCCTCGCCTACAAGGTATTTCCAAACGCTACTTAAACTCATCCTAAATAGAGCTGTGATGCTCTTTCTTTCTCTTCACTGGTCTAGTCTGCCTCGCCCTACGCGACCTCTTAAGGTTTTCGTTTCGCCCACTCGAATACTCTAATTTCCCTTAGGCTACTCTAGCTTCTCATTTGTCTCTTATGTCTGAATTTATAGGACTTTTAATACACTTCCCAGGGGGTCACCCATCCTAGGATTTCTCTCACCCCAGTACGCTTAACCTTGAAGCTCTGATGAAATTCGATGCGTTAATGCTAGTATAATCGTATCCACCTCACCGCATGGCCTTCATCACATAATCTGGAGTAAGTTGAAGTCTTAATAGACTCCAAAACGTTCTCATAACACATCTCCCTCCAAATTAGAAAAGGTCTCTTACTCTTCTGACTCCACAATTACTATTTTAGCCTTTTCAATCCTCAATATTCACTTTCCATCCTAGGTTTCCAGATTCCCAATGGTAGCGAACACACCTTGGTCGTCGTCACTTATAAATACTCGGTTATCGGTCTCTTTGGGTTTCCACTCGCCACTATTAAATAATAATCTTACAGCAAATACACATACATAGAAAATTCCAATAAGGACTCATATACCTGTAGCCGATCGGTCTCTAGTCTGATCTGGTGGACTATAAGGTGAAGTGTACTCCTCGTCATCGTCTACCCACTATCTGCCCGTCTGGCCTTCGTCATCTCTCTCATCTGAGCCCAAGGGATATAGGTAACTGGGCAATTCCTGGTTTACCGACGGCCAGGATAGGGGGCTGGAGTAATCTGTAACACTCACCGGGGAGGCTGGTCTGAAGTAGTGCTCCACCATAGAAGAAACTGGTACGGTCTCGAGAATCTCCTCCTCCAGTGTCCCCGATGAATACTCAGACGGATCTGTGTCGTAGCTGTCCTCTGGGGGGTCCTCCTCCCTGGGAGTCAAAAACTCTGGAGGAATCGTCGTTGGGTCCTCCGAGGGATCAGTCTCGATAGAATAACTAAGGCACCTCCTGCAAGTTCTGGAGCCTGGGATCCTGGAGATACTATAGGGGCCTTCTTAGCACCCCCACTATCTGAAGCTGATCTCTTCGTCTCTCGTTAGTCTGTACTTTCCTGCGGGAAAAAGGATCAGAAGTGGTCTTTCCTAGACTCTGGCTCTATTGCACGATCTAAGACAGAAGGAAGGTCAATGATTCCTAAATGCCCCGCAGCCTCCTGTTTATAAGTGTGGCCGGTTTCACACCCATAAACAGGACTCTACTGGACACGGTCTGTAGACAATCCGTAGGACGAACTGCTCTGATACCACTTTTGTCACGACCCAAACCGATGAGCCATGACAGGTACCTGGCCATTACTGGCCAAGCACCCCTATGCTTGGATTTACTTCTCACTGACTGTCCTGGGCCCATGTACAATATGTAACTGTGCTATACTGTCTCCCAAGCAATCAACATAAAAGGCACCGTGCTGGGAACTCACGACCAATGCATACAGATAAACATAAACACTGAGAATAACAGTGTGAGCCGATTTGGCCGCCACACATATATACCGTACAATAAAATAAACGCTAACGAGGCTGCATAATATCACGACTACATATTACTGTCTACAGACCTCTATAGAATACAAACTGTAGAAAGAACAGGACAAGGCCCTGCCGTACCCATGTATGTACGGAACAAGATGGCATACCAAGCGGGCTGAAGCTCCGGATCAATGGAGCGTGCCGACCACCGCTGAGGGGAGGTCCTACTGCTGCGAATCGTCCGACTGGCTACCTGATCCTGCGGGCATGAACGCAGCGTCCACCAGAAGGGACGTCAGTACGAGAAATGCACTGAGTATGTAAGGTATGAATGATAACATGATAATATGTACAGAACATGAACAACAACATAATAAGGAGATATGGAAAATATAGGAAAAGGGTATGACTGTAACTGCTTGTCTCTTAAGGCGGAATCATGCCTGCTCGCTTTTACCTTGAAACATATCACCCATACATACATAAACTGTCTGAATCAAATAACATTATTAGCCCGCGTCCGGGCCTCTCGCGTCCGGGGTAATCATCTCACGCGGTCCACTAGTGGCGCTGCCCGTGCCATATAGACACGGTGTTATTATCATCATCCATAAGCCGCCCACTACGCCCAGCGTAGTGGTGCTGCCCGGCCATATAGGCACGGTGTAATCATCCATAAGCCGCCCACTACGCCCAGCGTAGTGGTGCTGCCCGGCCGTATAGGCGGGTGTAATCATCATGACATAAGCATGCATAAGAGCCCAATCAAAAGCTATAGCTCCATCGGAGTGACGTAAGGTCGGTAACCTCCGATTGTATTATGGAATAATCATGATCGTCATGCCTCACCTTGAAGGAACTAACATTATGAGGTGAGACTATCAATGAAGAATAACATCAAGGGAAGACATAGAATAAGATCATAATCCTCTTAAAGCGCCAATTTACATACTTGGGAACCTTTTGAAAAAGAGTCATTATTAATGAATAAAATTGAGACTCAAGAAATAGCTCATCATGCTCATATTCATATTCACCTTGAAACCACGAGCTTAGAACCTTTAAACATGAAATCATCATCGGCATCATGATCATTATAGAAAATATCTCTTCGTTGGTATCATAAGGAGTTTATTAAGAATCATGAACGTCCAACTTTTGGAGTAGGAAGAGGATAAAAGTATATGAGGAACCACACGTAGGAATCATGAATCTCTAACTTTTGAGTATATGGACATTATGGAAAATATCTCATTTCTAGTAGCTTAGAAAGCTTTTAGGAATCATGAGCTTCAAACCCTTGGAAGCAAGAAGGTTATGGAACACATATGGAATCACAATATAAGAATCATGCCTTTGGAAGAAAGGGAACGAGCCTTAACATACCTGTTCAACCTCCTATTAGCTACGCTTATGCGTCCGAGCTCGTAAGTCTACATTTAAGAGGATTTACACTAACGTTAAACTCTTCATCGCACACTTGTACCAAGTTTCAAATTATACTATTCTATATTCTGCCAAAAATCGGGCAAAAGATCTCCCCTGTTTATATGCCCAGCCCGAATTCTCAATTCAACAACCAACACCAATCACAACAATACCAACATTAACCATAATATTTCCAACTTCAAAATACTTCATAAATATCCCATATGGTGTTTGTCCCATATTTCCATCACAGAACCATTTTATAACGATTTTGCAGCTCCTTCTCCATAAATAAACCGATATTAACACAAATAGAAAGAGATTCATACCTTTCCCTTGATAATAATGCTATATCTTCACTCCTTCACCTTGAACTTAAGCCACAACGCATTAATACACAATTTTGTAGTCGTAACTATACGTACGTTTGGACCGAGATTTGGGAATTATACCTGGTTTTGGGCTAAAAGTTGGTGGTGGAAGGTTGGGGAATTTTCTGGAATATTTGGGAGTGTTTGGACATGTTTGGTGTGAAAATAGGGGGCCTCCCCCTTTTATAGAACGGTCCAGGTTCTGCCTGGACCGACCTATTTTTCCTTCAGCGCGTTCGCGCCCCCTTTGGGCGCGTTCGCGCTGACTTATTTTCTCTGACTGCACCTTTGTTCAGTAAAAAGGTCATAACTCTTGATCCCGATATCGTGTGAGGGACCACGAAGTACGGTTGGAAATCTGTTTCAATTATATACAACTTTTATTCTTGGTGTTTTTCCAAATTCTAAACTTATAATGTCGTTTTGGCCGCTCCAAGTCAGATCATCCGAAAATGTTTCCTTAAATCGTCCTTTTGGAGGGCTTATGGGTCCTTCTTAGGACTTGCTAAAATTTCCATGTACTACTCATATGTCTCTTCATATGTCCTTTATAAAACTCTGACGTGTGGGCCCCACTTAGCTTGCAGCAACGAGGGCTTCTCGTTAAGTTCCATATGAACCAATTCACCTCATATGGTCTCCAATTGTCATATATAGGTTATTATTACATTCTTATAATATAACCTTCATCCTGAACCTGGGCTCAAAATTTTTTCAGCGCGTTCGCGCTATATTGGCCCTCAGCCTTCTGCGCGTTCGCGCCACTCCCTGGCGCGTTCGCGCAGACCATTTTCCCCCCCCCCCCACCCCGACTTGTAACGTCCATATCTCCTTACCCCGATGTCCTATTGAGGAGCGGTTTGTTGCGTTGGAACCTAGACTTCCCGAACTTCACTTTAGACTTTTGTTTCACTTAAAAACTCTTAATATACTAAGACATATTATTTCTTCCAGTTAGACCAAAATTTCCGTACCAAACCATGCCCAACTTTCTTTCAAAGCCTCGGAAGCTTAATCACCTTAGTTCACTGGTTTTCCAATCCTCCTATAACCTGTTATGCGAACTCGGACTATTATAATCGTAACACGGGCACCTATGATCTTGCATTTTCTCGACAATAACGCCGATGTCTGCACTTGAATAACTAACGCCTACAAATTTCGGCGTACAGAAACTACGGGGTGTAACACAAGGATTCGATGAAGTCTTCGGGTTCCTTCGGAGTGTCGTCTTCGGGATGTGTCTCCGGGTACCTGTATAAATACTTCGTAAAAATGTTAGTAAGAGAATAAATAACTATCGAATGAATTAAAGAAATAATAAATAAACTTAAAATAAAAACCCATCTTTTGTCAGGGGAGGCCTTGGAAATCGACGGAAATTTCTTCATCGGCCAAAAATATAACATCTTGCTCAAATCAGTTAAATCTATCACACAAATAACTACGAACTCAAAATATTATTATACGCAAATTTATATATATCCTACTACGAAGCAACAACAAAATCCTTGAAGCGATGGTGAAAAATTGACTAATGTGATAAACAAAAATTGCAAAAAGAGATGTTGAAAGAATAAAAATAAAAGAGTATGTACTGCTACTACAATTGATACTCTTCTCGTTTTCCTACGGGAGCGACAAAGAGTGACTATTTCCTTTTTTTTTTTTTTTGGTTGACCAAAACAGAAGGAAGGCACAAATAAAGCCAAACTGTGTGTGAAAGCTCCCTCTTTTATGCCTATGTATGTGCTTGTTTTATTATGCTAATAAGAATGAGTGTGTGTGTATATATATGTGTGTGTGTAAGTAAAAATGTAAACAAAGTGTGGAAATATATATATGTAAAGTGTAAAAATTGTATATCTAATGTTAGTGTGTGCAGGTGATTAAAATGCATACAAAATGTGTAAAGAAAAAAAAACGTATATGTGATCGTAGAAAAATATGAGAAAGTGTGATTGTCTGTACATATGTGAATGAAATATTGGAAAGTGTGAAGAATAATATCTACAAGTGCAGAGATAATGCAAAATATGTAGAGAAAAATAAACTACTTATGTTTACAAATCTTCCTAAAATAATGTAGAGAGAATAAAAAATATAATTATGAGGTAGTGTGCAAGTGGTAGTGTTGGTCGGAGAAGGTGGGAAAAAGGGATGGCTTTAGAGATATTGAGAGAGTTTAGGAGAAAAGGAAAATCTGAAAATTGGAAAAGAGGTGAAAACTGGGGATCAAAAAGCTAATGAACCCCTCCTATTCTCTTATGATACAAAAAGGCCCATTCTTTTGTACATTGGATAATAGCATGCCTCTTCTTGTCCCCCCAAAACATGTTGTAGTCTTTAGGTCCTTAACTAATGGGTCTTTCATCTTTTTGTTTAGAATATAAAGTTTTATTATCCAAAGGATGAAAAACTCAATCCATCACTTCAAATGTCACCTTTTTAAAAAGTGACATGACCTTGACTTGATCGAATTTTTGCTCTGCGTATAAGAATTAATTGCTCCGACTTTCTCTACACTGACGGACTATAAAATATAGTTGACTAGTATATGTATAAATAATAATGTATGTATAAAATATAAATATTAATGTATAAGCTACAAAAATGTACTGCTATAAAATAAAGAAACAATTATCAATTGCACATAAATGGTAGTATTACGCTGTACATATGCAAAAATAATAATTTTTAAAAATGACAATAAATTGATAAAATTCCTAAAATAAGGATAATTATCGATAAAGTGTCAAAAATGCAAAAATATGTAAAAAATGGTATTTCGTACTCTTTAACGAATCAGGGCCTCCAAAACATTAATTTAAGCACGGCGAGCCAAAAATAGGTGTCAACAGCTCGTCCCTCTTTGACCGGAGATGATGAACAAGTTTTCGGACGAAGACGAAGACGTTGACGTTGACGTGTAGCCTATTTTGGCTCGGAAAAGAATTACTAACGGGATATGTACGGAGAAAGAAGCCAGACGCTGATAAAGCTTTGACAATACTCTTCGTCCGTCGGCAGGATTGTGATAAAAAGAAAAAATGATAAAAAGGGAAGGATTGTTCAGGGCCGAAAACATTCATGTACCCACGTCATCGCTTCCAAGATTGCCCCAGTGTCGAGCTACGAGACGCTGGGAGGGTGCAAGATTGTATACTTGCTGGGGTAAGAATGATTCTCACCCCGATATGACCGAACTCTACATAGTGCTTCTTACATATCTCATCAATCACGAGAATCAGGTCAATGTAGTTCGAAAGGTGGTATATAATGGATGTTGTGGCAAATTTTGATCGTCCGATCAAATTTTGCCCCAGTGTTGTTAGAATAGTCCTAGCAAGCATAGGACGAAGAACGGTCGTTCTCGAATTCGAGCTACCTACATATCCCTGAGATGGGAGTCAGACCGATTATAGTTCGGGAAAACTTGTTGGGGAGAAAAATGATTCATTGCTAGAGGGGCGACCGAACTCAGAGCCATAGATTGAAATGGACTACAAAGTTGTATGTCGGGACCCTGATGAAAACATCGGGTTGTGTGCCGAAGCTTTGAATGGGGAGGAGTCTTGGATTGTATGTAAGCACCTTGATGCATACTCCGATTTGTGTGCTGGAGCCTTGAAATGAAATGAAATCTCATGTTGTGTGTCGATATCCTGATGCATACTTTGCTTTGTGTGCCAGAGCTTTGAAATGAAATACCCGTATTTGAAGGTGGGCGCCTGTAAAAAAATTAAAATACCCGTATTTGAAGGTGGGTGCCTGACTGAAAGTAAAATACCCGCATTAGAAGGTGGGTGCCTGACTGAAATTAAAATACCCGCATTAGAAGGTGGGCGCCTGACTGAAATTAAAATACCCGCATTAGAAGGTGGGTGCCTATCATAAATTAAAATACCTGCATTAGAAGGTGGGGGCCTAACCCAAATTAAAATACCTGCATTATAAGGTGGGCGCCTGACTAAAATTAAATTACCCGCATTAGAAGGTGGGTGCCTGACTGAAATTAAAATACCCACATTAGAAGGTGGGCGCCTGACTGAATTTCAAATACCCGCATTAGAAAGTGGGTGCCTGAACTGGAATTAAAATACCCGCATTAGGAGGTGGATGCCTAAACTGAAATTAAAATACCGGCATTAGAAGGTGGGTGCCTGACTGAAATTAAAATACCCGCATTAGAAGGTGGGTGCCTGAACTGGAATTGAAATACCCGCATTAGGAGGTGGGTGCCTGAACTGGAATTTAAAATACCCGCATTAGAAGGTGGGTGCCTGACTGAAATTAAAATACCCGCATTAGGAGGTGGGTGCCTGAACTGAATTTAAAATACCCGCATTAGAAGGTGGGCGCCTGACTGAAATTAAAATACCCGCATTAGAAGGTGGGCGCCTGACAAAAATTAAAATACCCGCATTAGAAGGTGGGTGCCTGTAAAAATGTACTTGAAATGAAATACCCGCATTAGAAGGTGGGCGCCTATAATTAATTTTTTTTTTTATGCATTTTTTTTTTTTTTTTGTAAAGAATATTGGAAAATGAAGAAGTGAAGAGAATCGTGTCTTGACTTCAGTAGGTACCAACAATTAGTTTTGTGCATAAGAATTCCATCAATTTCTTCCCAGCTAACCAAGATTGACTTTGGGATAATTCCTACAACTTCAAGTGGTACCTCAGACATACCTAAGTATCGACAAGATTTGTTCGTCTTGCTTCAAGCAAAGGTTTGAACTATACCTATCCTCATGTTTTAAGTGCCCTCACCATAAAGAAAGTCCCTTTTTCACACATATTCAGTATTTTTGAACTTTTGGACGTCTAAAGAAGTATACTCACACTCAGAAAGATGTTCAATGCATGCAATTGTGATACCATAAGCTTGGCCGTCATGTAAGTATCCACTAGTGTGAGAACCCTTTGCATGGGATCACGTAGGGCTTGTTATGGGTTTGTAATGTAGGCTTGGGAAAAGGGTAGGATATCATTTGTGTAATGAGTGACTAATCCTTCCCTGAGCATTGCTCTACGTCCGTGCTTGTTATTTGTGTGCTGTGATGCTGATCTGCTTCGTTTAATTGTCCCTTTCTTTTGTACGTGTGCGACTTCTTTTGCAAGTCGAAGCCTTTTTTCATTTTTTTTAGAGTTCGGGTTGTATGCCGAGAATCTTTAGGGGATTAAGAGAATGAACCTGGGTTGTAGGCCCGAAGTCCTGATGTTAATTCCGGGTTGTATGCCGAAGTGTGAAAAATAAAAAGGAATAACGGGTTGTATGTCCGAGATCCCGAATAACTGATTTTTTTTTTGTGGGCTCCTTCTTACTTTGGAGGTCGTTCTTTGTCTTTGTTTTTCTGGGACTGTTGAATCTTTTTTTTTTTGGAAGCTTCAGCTTGGATCTTTATCCGCGGTTGCATGTTTCTAGTACGCTCAGGGAGTTTGGGCTAAGAGAGGGATACTGCGTGTAAGCACTCAGAAATGGTATAGGCTTATGATGTGGTTGTCAAAGAAAAGACTTTAGGCTCAAAGGGGGAATGCTAGGGATAATGTCATTTGGTAGGCTAGAAAGGTTCAAACGGGTCAAAGAAGGCCTATGATCCTTTCCTATACCAAGTGTTACTCATAATTTGGCCTCAACAGACATTCAGGCCAAGTTCTAGATCACAATGCAATGCAATTGAATGCTGTGTAAAGCTCACCACACAATGCACATGAAATAATGAGGTTGGTTTTGTTCTTGTCTTACTAGCATGCAAGAGAATTTTTCAAGTGTCACTTAAGGTGTGAATGAGAGGTACCAAAAGAATCTATGGTTTACCACGAAGTCAGTCCTCTCCATCATATCGATTGTCACTTGTTTCTTTCCTATGCACATTCCTAACTGTGTTGGTACCAACCAAGTCGAAGATATGAATCTAAAAAATATTTTTGTATTTTTTTAATAAGCGGTACCGAACCCAAGAAGGGTTGCCTACGTATCTCATCTTTAATGAAAATCAGGTGCGCGTAGTTCGTTCAGAGTGGTAGAAAGAAATAAAATATTTTTGTGATTTTTCAAAATAAAGGATTTTTTTTTTATTTTTTGAATAATGAATACCGAACCCAAAAGTGCTGCCCACGTATCTCATCAAAAAAGAGAATCAGGTGTGCGTAGTTCTTGCAAAGAAGATATAAAAAGATAGGCTGATTGAAGGCGGAGTTTTGCAAGTACTCCGATAGACGGCAAAAGGGTGTGCCGATTGTAGGTACGGGGCATTGAAATTATCCATGAAGGGACCAATCGTAGGCTTCAAACTTTGAAAATACCTTGACAGGCGCTCAGAAAAATGAGTCGATAGCAGCTAGAGCTTTGAAAATACTTTAACAGCGGCCGAGAAGAAGGATGTCAACCGTAGATGGAGCCTTGACATTACTCCAAAGACGTTGACAGGATTGTTATGGAGGAGAAGGTTGGACATTGACAGAGCTTTGACACTACTCTGCATCCATTGGCATGGTTGCCTATGAGGAAATGTCAATGTCGGTGGAGCTTTAAAAATAATCCGCGTCTGCTGGAAAGGTGATAAGAGGGGATGCCGACCTTTACGGAGTTTCTAAAAATACTCCGCGCCTATCGATAAGGTTGCAATAATTGGGTACTAAACTATTTGCAGAGCTTTGACATTACTCCTTGTCAGTTGGCACGATTATTGTATAGTTGAGAGGGGAACGATTTACATGTGTTGAACCCTTGGGGTTGAAAAATAAAGGCCGACAAGCCAAAGTTCCATGGCCTGCTATGCTTGGGAGAAGAGGAAAAGCTTATATCCCATAATTTGGGACCAAAGCCAGGTAATGGTTGGGGTAAGCCTGGTATTGGCGCTGTTAGATTTTGGATTTCAAGGGGTTAATTGACGCTCTTAGAAGCCTCTTTGGAGAGCATCTTTGAACTGCTCCAAAATAATTGTCCCGTTTTTTATTCCGGTAAATTATTTTGAAAACAATGGGAGACCGAACCCTTGTGTGTGGTTGCCTACGTATCTTGTCGTGACAAGAATCGAGTCGACGTAGTTCAGGCAGATACGGTGTTGTATGTGATTTGTATGATTTCTATGAATTGGTTGTTGTATTGCACATAAGTGAGGCTATGGACAAGAATTCGAATCTGGAAAAAGTGTGTTCCAGAGAGGGGAAGAATGTACAAGGTTGTATTGTATTGAAAAAGATTGTTAGAATCAAAATGATGGTTGCAAAGATTGGAAATGGGTATGAAAAATAATATGGCTGTGAGGGTGGTCGTAAAGACCAAAAAATGGGTGTGAGGGTTTGGAAAGGTTCCAAGCTCAACACAAGTCAACCAAAATTGTCCGATAAAGCGAGATTTAGATGGAAGATGGTATGTCTAATATATATATGTACAACTAAAGAATGTCTAATAAATACAGTATGTGAAACAAATAAAGAATATGTAAGATGCAAAGAGCATGTAGCAAATAAAGAATGTGTGGAAAATAAAGAATAAAATTAATCCGGCTAGAGCAGTATCAAAATTATACATACAACAACCTAAGAATTCTAAGAGTAGATTCACCTAAGCTGATATAGTATATTCGGACAACTGCAAGATGGCAAGTAGTAAGACTAGCCCACCAATCTATGAAACTAAGGAGTTTGAAGAAGGTTTGGAGGAGCGCAAAGCACAACTTGCGTGCACAATGTGTGTATGTGTACGACCAAAGACTCAATTGAAAGTGCAATGACAGTATAAGGAAAGCAGTAACATGTAGTGTCTTTAAATAAGGAACACAAGTTTGGATTTGGCTTGCGACCTTTCAAATATAATATTGTAGCAACTCATGACATGTATAACAAGTAATAATAGTAAAAACAGATAAATAATCAAATATCCCTCAAGTGCTCACTTAAACTAAGTCTGCTAAGGTCAAAACCTAGGTACTCCCCAGCAGAGTCGCCATTCTGTTATGCCCTATTTTGAACGGGTCCAAGATAGTTTGCAACTTCTCGGTGCTTCTAACTGGTTTAAAAAGGGTTAGAGTTACCACGTTATTTTTTTAGGAAAATCAGGTAACCTATATGTATATGTGTGTCTACTCCATTTTAGTACACAAAACCTATAAAATTCTAGATAAGGGTTTTATTTACACCGAGGGGAAGGTATTAAGCATCCCGCAGAGCCTGTCTGAAGACAGTCCCTAAACTTAGTTTAACTGAACACTAGAAGGGGGATTATCTATCTGTTTATCATTATTATTATCTGTTTTCAAACTGTTGTGATTTCATTAAAAGCTACACTAGGTGATTATATGTTAAGTATATACAGTGTATAAAACTGTATTTATATCATGTATCAAGTACTTATAAAGAATGCATATTAAAAAAGAATATATAAAAGAGTATAAAGAGAATGTACCTCGTAAGTATAAAAGTGTATCTGTTAGTATAAATAGTGTATATATGTTAGTGTAAAGAATGTATAAAAAAAATGCAAGTGTATGAAAAATAAATATAACAAGTACATAAAGAATGTATGTCTATGTATATAAAGGAATGTAAGTCTATGAAACATATAAAGAATGTATTTCAAATATAAAAGAGTGTATATAAAAAAAAAAGTATAAAATATTGTATATCTAGATATAAGAATGTAAAAATATTTTAAGAATATTCGTTGGTGTAGAGATCTTAAATAACAATAGAATTCAGAAAAAGTGAAGTCGAGTTGACTTGTTTCTACCGTTTCGTAAAAAAAAGTGTTTGTTTAATGAATATCCTATCAAAAGAATAAGGAACAAAAGAATTGTAAAAAGTATGGGTAAGAAATAAGTATAAGGAATTGTGGATAAAAAATGAGTGAAGATGTGTAATGCCTTTAAAGAATAAAAGATTTGTAAATGGATGACTAAATATTTACCTAACGTCAATTAACTTAACTAAAATATGTATTAGTGTACACGAAACAATATAAAATGTACATTGTATTAAAAGTGTGTAAAGAATATAAAATAAAGGATGAACTAGTATTTTTTGCCTAAATGCCAAAAGTGTGAATTTAATTAACGAAGTATTTATACCAAGCCAATTTAATCTATTTATGAAAATATTTACGGCCTAAGTCTTGCCAAAAGCGAATGACAATTTTTAAGTTAAACATATAAGTGACAAATAATTAAATATCCCCGCCCAACATTACAGTGAAGTTTTCACTACTCCGAGTTTATGTTTTGTACAATTTTAAATAACGCGCGAAAGTAAATACAAACAAGGATTCGATGAAGTCTTCGAGTTCCTTTCGAGTGTCGTCTTCGGGATGTGTCTCTGGGTACCTCTATAAACACTTCGTAAAAATGTTAGTAAGAGAATAACTAACTATCGAATTAATTAATGAAATAATAAATAAACTTAAAATAAAAACCCGTCTTTTGTACAGGGGAGGCCTTGGAAATCGACGAAATTTCTTCATCGGCCAAAAATATAACATCTTGCTCAAATCAATTAAATCTATCACACAAACAACTACGAACTCAAAGTATTATTATACGCAAATTTATATATATCCAACTACGAAGCAACAACAAAATCCTTCAAATGATGGTGACAAATTGACTAATGTGATAAACAAAAATTGCAAAAAGAGGTGTTCAAAGAATAAAAATAAAAGAGTGTGTACTGCTACTACAATTGATACTCTTCTCCTCTTCCTACGGGAGAGACAAAGAGAGACTATTTCCTTTTTTTTTTCTTTTTTTTTTTGTTGACCAAAACAGAAGGAAGGCACAAATAAAGCCAAACTGTGTGTGAAAGCTCCCTCTTTTATGCCTATGTATGTGCTTGTTTTATTATGCTAATAAGAATGAGTGTGTGTGTATATATATGTGTGTGTGTGTAAGTAAAAATGTAAACAAAGTGTGGAAATATTTATGTAAAGTGTAAAATTGTATATCTAATGTTAGTGTGTGTAGGTGATTAAAATGCATACAAAATGTGTAAAGAAAAAAAAACGTATATGTGATCATAGAAAAATATGAGACAGTGTGATTGTATGTACATATGTGAATGAAATATTGGAAAGTGTAAAGACTAATATCTACAAGTGTAGAGGTAATGCAAAATATGTAGAGAAAAATAAACTACTTATGTTTACAAGTCTTCCTAAAATAATGTAGAGAGAATAAAAAATATAATTATGAGGTAGTGTGCAAGTGGTAGTGTTGGTCGGAGAAGGTGGGAAAAAGGGATGGCTTTAGAGATATTGAGAGAGTTTAGGAGAAAAGGAAAATCTAAAAATTGGAAAAGAGGTGAAAACTTGGGATCAAAAAGCTAATGAACCCCTCCTATTCTCTTATAATACAAAAAGGCCCATTCTCTTGTACATTGGATAATAGCATGCCTCTTCTTGTTCCCCCAAAACATGTTGTAGTCTTTAGATCCTTAACTAATGGGTCTTTCATCCTTTTGTTTAGAATATAAAGCTTTATAATCCAAAGGATGAAAAAACCAATCCATCACTTCAAATGTCACCTTTTTAAAAAGTGACATGACCTTGATTTGATCGAATTTTTGCTCTGCGTATAAGAATTAATTGCTTCGACTTTCTCTGCATTGACGGACTATAAAATATAGTTGACTAGTATATGTATAAATAATAATGTATGTATAAAATATAAATATTAATGTATAAGCTACAAAAATGTACTGCTATAAAATAAAGAAACAATTATTAATTGCACAAAAATGGTAGTATTACGCTATACATGTGCAAAAATAATGATTCTTAAAAATGACAATAAATTGATAAAATTCCTAAAATAAGGATAATTATCGATAAAGTGTCAAAAATGCAAAAATGTGTAAAAAATGGTATTTCGTGCTCTTTAACGAATCAGGGCCCCCAAAACGTTAATTTAAGCACAGTGAGCCAAAATTAGGTGTCAACAACGGGCACCTCTTCATAAGCCAACTTCTCGGTAACTTGGACATCATCTATAGGAACGATTCCGGAAGGATCTCCAACACATTTATGGAGCATTGGCACATGAAAAACTGGATGGACTGATTCAAGTTCCGAAGGTAAATCTAGTTCATAAGCCACTTGGCCCATCTTGCGTACAATCTTATAAGGTCCAATATACCGGAGACTGAGCTTGCCCTTCTTGTCGAATCTCATTACGCCTTTCATTGGCGACACTTTCAAGAACACCCAATCATTGACTTGAATTCCAAGTCTCGTCGGCAGTTGTCCGCATAGGACTTTTGGCGACTTTGGGTTGTCAACAATCGGTCTGATAAGCTTGATCTTTTCCACCGCTTGTTGAATCAATCCTGGACCTATCAGTTGTGTCACCCAGACTTCAAACCATCCAATTGGCGATCTACACTTCCTTCCGTATAGAGCTTCATACGGGGCCATCTGAATACTTGAATGATAGCTGTTATTGTATGAAAACTCAATAAGTGGCAAATAATCATCCCAACTACCTCCGAAATCTAGTACATATGCTCTCAACATATCTTCCAAGGTCTGAATAGTGCGTTCAGCTTGTCCATCCGTCTGTGGGTGGAATGCTGTGCTGAGTTTCACTTGAGTTCCCAAACCTTCTTGAAAAGATTTTCAAAATTTTGCTGTAAATTGTGCTCAACTATCTGTGATTATGGATACTGGAACACCATGAAGTCACATTATCTCCTTAAGATACAGCCTTGCATAATCTTCTGCTGAATATGTAGTTCTGACTGGAAGAAAATGAGCTGATTTCATAAGCCTGTCCATGATTACCCATATGGAGTCATATTTACGTCGAGAACGAAGCAAGCCTAAAATGAAATTCATGTTGATCACTTCCCATTTCTAGGTTGGAATTTCCATAGCTTGCAACAATCCTCTTGGCTTTTGATGCTCAATTTTCACTTGTTGGCAATTTGGGCATTGAGCTACAAACTCTGCTATATCCTTCTTCATCCCATCCCACCAATACATTAATTTGAGGTCATGGTACATTTTTGTCGTTCCTGGGTGAATAAAATAATGGGAGTAATGAGCTTTTTCCAAAATCTGACGATGTAGTCCTGCAATACACATAGCCTTCTTCGGTACCTGAGAACTCCATCTACAGAAACCTCAAATGGTGACTTCTCTTTCTGAGGAAGTGTTTCTCTATAGTGACTCAAATGGGGATCTTCATATTGGCGCCTCTTCACTTCCATGTCCAGGGATGAAACAGATGGATTATGAAAAGCAACTCCTGCATTGCCCGAGTCGATTAAACGAAGTCCTAGGCTAGCTAACTGATAGAGCTCACGGACTAATTCTTTCTTCTCCGGTTGAATGTCACATAAAATGCCCATGGATTTGCGTCAGCCACGACATTTGCTTTTCCAGGATGATATAGTATACTCACATCATAGTCTTTCAATAACTCCAACCATTGCCTCTGCCGAAGATTCAACTCCTTCTGTTTAAAGATATACTGGAGACTCTTATGATCTGTATAAATATCAATATGAACACCGTACAAATAATGTCTCCATATCTTTAGCGCATGAATAACCGCAGCTAGTTTAAGATTATGGGTCAGATAGTTCTTCTTATGTTTCCGTAACTGCTTGGAGGCATAGGCAATGAACTTTCCGTGCTGCATCAACACACAGCCCAATCCGACACCGGAGGCATCACAATAAGCAACATAATCTTCCGATCCTTCTGGAAGTGTCAGGACTGGGGCTGAAGTCAATCTATCGGTCCATTGAAATTTTGCTGATTTCTGAGTTAGCTTTGTTAATGGTACTGAAATAGATGAGAATCCTTCCACAAATCTTCTATAATAACCCTCTAATCCCAAAAAGCTACGGACCTCTATAGGGGTTGTAGGCCTTGGGCAAGTCTTCACGGCCTCAGTTTTCTGAATATCCACTCGGATGCCATTAGCTGATATAATGTTATACCCCGCGTTTTCAGAGCATGAGTTTGACATGTACCTCATCGTAGTAATGAGATGTTTTGAAAGGCACAAGCCATGGAAAGTACGTAACAACGAAGAAAAAGGGTGAATTACGATCTCGTAAGTCGTAATCGGGAAAGAATATTTTAAAACACGGGAACATGGCCATTATTAGTGTAATAAGTGATAAATGTCATGTATGGAGAATTTCGGAATATTTCGGGATTGAGCAAATTGAAGAAAATAAGTTCGACGAAAATTTGAGAAACGCGGGACGGATTTTAGTTAACTTTGGAGGCGCATATCTCATAGTATATGTGGAGTTTTAAGGTGGTTCAAAGTCCTAAAATGAAGTTCGTCGAGTCTAGTTTGTAATGCAACCAACCGTTCATTGATAGGACATCGGAGTAGAGAATTATAGACGTTACAAACTGAACGTCGACGCAGAAATAGTATTCCCGCGGCACCGCTACAAGATCTTTGCAAGATCGCTTCTTGCGCATCGTAGCTACGCAAAACCGACTTCGCAGTCCGTTTAAGGGTTAAAATCTCATTTTTTTTTTCATCCAAAAACTTCCAAAAATTTCCAGAAAATTCAGCAACAAAGGGAGCAAATATACATCGCAACAATTGAGGATTTTGAGTGAGATTTCAAGTAATGAAGTACCAATCGAAGTCCGGGCAACAGATAGTCACGAATATAATTTCATTTGGAATTAGAGGAGCGTGGGAACAAGAAAATGTTGAAGAAGGTAAGTTTTAATCCTCTTTTCACATGTTATGGATGGTTTATATGTGTTGTGGTGTGTGGAAATTCATGAAATATGGTATGTTGAAGTGAAGCCGTGTAGGTGTTGGTTATGTTGGAGTGATGAACTAATTTTTATTTAATATTTTGGTTGTTGTTGATATGGATTCCATAATGAAAATGATGGTTTAATGATTTAAATGGAAGTTGGAGTCGTTTGTAAGTTGTTAGAGAAGATAATGTGATTTTAATATGGTTTCTGGAATTTACGTGAATAATATTGTTAACGTGCAGATTGTTAGTGAAGTTTATGAATTTAGAAGGAAGAAATATGTTATGGTTGTTCATGTTGAGTTGGGAAGGTTTCGGGTTCTATGGCATATTATTTGGATTGTTTGAATATTTTTGTGGATTGTTGGAAATGTTATTGAATCATGTTTGAATGGTTTTGAGTTGGTATTTGAACGCGTGAGCAATGATATTGAATTGATTATATATGTTGGTTTGAACGTAATTGGAATGTCGTCGCATTGTGCGAAAGAAGGTTGTTGATGATAAAGTGCGTTTTGAATAAATGGTTGATGTTGTTAGAATGTTTGTTGGTATTGTTGTTGATGAATTTGGCCGAGTTGAAATCTCGGGTTGTTGCATTTATAGGGGAAATGCTGCCCAAAATTCTGTAAATAAAGTGCAAACTTGGAATTGGATCTCTCCATGCTTATGACTAATGGTTAATGCATAATGACCTTATTGTAGATTTTGAGAAACCGAGACTTGAGTTTGGATTAGCTTAGGAAGCAATCGAGGTATGTGAAGCTTACCCTTCTTTTCTTTTGGCATGTCTTAGACGGGATTAAGGTATGACATGATTTGTGCCTCTTGGTAACTCCATTCTTAAGTTTCGAGTATGTTTGTGATTCGTATTTGCTTTTGATGTTGGTATCCTTAGTATGGTCAGGCTATGGTTCGTATGTCTTTGATATGATTGAGTTTGAAATGTTGTGTAAACGATTCTTATCCTTAATGCGGTCGAGTTATGATCCTTACGTCTTTTGTATGATTAAAATTTCTAAAGTTGCAAAAGAGTTATATTTTCAGAAGAGTTTTGTTTTCAAAAGAAATATGTTCCTAAACGATTTCGAAACTACGAACGACCGTAACTTTCAAAAGAGAGCTCGGATCGCTTTGATTTCTTCGCAAATGATTTCATGACGAGTAAGGACTTAAATTTTTATAGGCGGGCCCGTATTGGGTTGACGCTCGTCCGTGGTCCCGCGACTTTTCTATGTCGGTTTTAAATGACCTATTTTTTTAAAAGGGATTTAATACGACCACTTTTCCGATCCCAAGCATGATTATTTATTTATCTGTCGAGTTGGAAATAAGGATTTTATGCCCATGATTTTGATACGTAACAACGGTTTCTGAAGTTTGGTTTGATATGTCCCGAGCGAGATTCGGGAGAAAACTTGATTTGACTATGGTTTTGGATTTTCAAAAAGAGGGTTCGTTTTGATCACTCGGTTGAGTCTGTGATGATGTCTGATATGCGTGTGGTCACTTACGATCTGCTCGTGCGTTCTGTGTTACCTCTTTCACCGGATCCCGGGCCGGTATATGATCGTGCGCACTATGATATACTCTGGTGTTATGCTGTGTTACGGTTCCCGAGACCTCGCCATAGGGGCCGGTTCCGTTTATGGAGTTATGCTTGATATGGCTTATGATATGTTGTGATGGTGTGCTATGTTCGGGGTTGTACGGAGATTTGAAACTTCTCGTGTTATCTTGTGTTGTGGCGCGTATAGGGTGGCGACCACGTTTGTCCGCCGGTCCTATGGACCGCATTTGATATGTGATGATGTATGATGATATGATGAGTTTGTTCGCCGATGGTGGGGCAAACCCAATGATGAGGCAAATCCCACATTGGTCTAGGCAAATCCCACATCGGTTAATGTTATCTCGTATGACAGATTATGATGTGTTCGGTATGAGTATGTATGATTTATATATCGGATGTAAGTACTTAGGTAATTGGGTTATTACGACTTCATTTTCCGTACTTTCTGCTTTGCATACTCAGTACATATTCCGTACGACCCCTTTCTTCGGGCTGCGTTTCATGCCACGCAGTGTACCCACGGATAGTAGGTGATGTTGGAAGATGTTCCACCGGATTGGCGAGTTCCATTTCTTCCGGAATGCCGCCGCGTCCGAGTGCTTGTATGGTATCCGAGATGTTAATAGAGACTTTGTAGGCGTGTCGAGTGTATGATATGTCGGGTTCGTTTTGTAAGCGGCTATGTAAGCCGGTGTGTTTGTATGCATTACGCTACCGATGTGTTTGGCAAGCGGCTATATAAGCCGAAGTACTATTGTGCCTTATATTACAGTTTTCATACGACTGCAGATTTTATTTGATTTGAGAAAAAAACGAAAGGCATGTTTGTTTTCTGAAAAATTTTCATTACGTGCGCATGTTATGTTTTGTGGGCCCAGTATGGTTATGAGTATTACGATAGCCAGCGGGTTCGCTCGGCCCTAGGTAAGGGTCGGGTGCCCATCATACCCTATCGGAAATTAGGGTGTGACATATAATCTGACCCAAAAAAGTTACAGAATTCAGCCAGAACTCACATTTTGAAAATTTCGCATATAATTCTTGAGTCTGAAGAATTCCAAGGGCAATACGTAGATAGTCTGCATGCTCTGCTCCTGACCGAGAGTATACCAAAATGTCATCGACAAACACGATTACGAATAAATCTAGGAAAGGCCTGAATACATTATTCATCAAGTTCATAAACACTGCCGGAGCGTTAGTCAATCAAAATGACATTACCCGAAATTCATAATGACCGTATCTAGTACTGAAAGCTGTTTTCGGAATGTCTTCTTCCTTGACTCTCACTTGATGATATCCCGATCTTAGATCTATCTTGGAAAATCACTTAGCACCTTGTAATTGATCAAACAAATCGTCGATCCTCGAAAGCAGATATTTATTCTCTATTGTTACCTTGTTCAACTGCCTATAATCAATACACATTCGCAAAGAACCATCTTTCTTCCTCACGAACAAGACAGGTGCTCCCCATGGTGATGAACTGGATCTAATAAATCCCTTCTCAAGCAAGTCCTTCAGTTGTGCCTTTCACTCTTTCAGTTCTGCTGGAGCCATTCTGTAAGGAGGAATAGATATAGGTTTAGTGTCCGGCAGCACATCAATGGTAAACTCAATCTCCCGTTCTGGTGGAAGACCTGGAAGTTCATCTGGAAATACACCCGGAAACTCATTTACTACCGGGATAGATTAAAGAGTTGGCAGCTTTGCTTCGGTGTCATGAACTCGGACTAGATGATAAATGTAGCCTTTAGCGATCATTTTCCTTGCCTTAAGATAGGAAATAAACCTACCTCTCGGAGATGCTGTGTTACCCTTCCATTCAAGCACTGGTTCTCCTGGAATTCGGAATCAAACCATTTTTGTTCTACAGTCCACATTAGCATAGCAAGAAGATAGCCAGTCCATGCCCATAATCACATCAAAATCTAACATTTTCAGCTCAATCAAATCAGCTGTAGTTTGACGATCACATACCATAATCACACAAATTCTATATACCTGTCTTGCTATTACCGGGTCACCAATAGGATTAGATACTTTGAAAGATTTAATTAGCTCGGGTTTCACCCCAATATGACTAGCAATATAAGGAATGATATAAGACAAGGTAGAACCAGGATCAATCAATGCATAACATCATGGGAGACTATGGGTAGTATACATGTAACCACATCGAGGGAGGACTCAAGATCCTGGTGTCCGGCTAAAGCATAAATACGGGGTTGGGAGCCACCTGAACTGGATGCTCCACCTCTCCCCCTGCCACGGCCTGCTAAAGTCTGGGGAGTCTGCCCTACTAGGCGCACGGACGAGGAAGAACCAGCTACTGATCCTATGGGCTGGGCCCCAACTCTACCACCCATCGATGGACAATCACGCATCATATGCCCAACCTGACCACAGGTATAGCAAGCATCTAAAACTCGGTGACATGACCTGAATGTAACCTACCACACTGGCTGCATCGTGATAATGGTGGTCTCCTCTGACTGAGATCGCCTCCGAACTGGGAACCGAAAACTCTCGAGCTCTGACCTTGTCCTGAATAAATGGGGCAATCAAATCTCCTACCCGCAAATCGAGAAGGTGCACTTGTCGCGGATTGGCCTAAGTTTCTGGAATACTGCTGCCTCTGGCCCCTTCTATACTAGTTACTAGCACCGGCAGATCAAGCTCTCTTACTATGCCCTCTGTCCGCATCACGCTCACCCCTTTGCGGCTGCTGTTGCTCTTTCAAATTTTATGCGTGAGCCTGAATACGGGATATGTCCATCCCCTCCTGTAGTGAGGCTGTCAAACAACCTTTAATCAAATGTGGCCCTAAGCCACTTACAAATCAGTGTACCCAGTCCCCCATAGAGGCGACTATGGCCGGAGCATACCTCGCCAATGATATGAAATGAAGACTATACTCCCGAGCACTCATATTTCCTTGCTTTAGATTCAGAAACCTATCAGCTTGGGCTCTTTGAACCTTGGGTGGCAAATAGTGGCGAACGAAAGCATCTACGAATTCCTGCCAAATCGGGAGAGGTGCATTTTCCTTCTTCGAAGATATCCAATTATTATACCATAGAACGGTGACATCCCGCAATCTATAGGACGCTAACTCCACTGACTCTGTATCTGAAGCATGTATAATTCTCAGCGTCCTCAACATTTCGTCTATAAAACCCTGCGGGTCTTCATTCGGCTTTGACCCGAAAAGTTCTGGCGGGTTCAAACTCATAAAGTCACGAGCCCTAACACTAGCCGCTCTGTCACCTGGACCCGCACTCTGCCGCTAAGCTCTAAATAGCCTCGGTCATCTGCTCACCCGAAGCACTCGGTGGAGGAACAGGAGACACGGGAGCTAGATCTAAGGCCCCTTCATGCTCCTCTAAAACAGGTGGAGTGTGAGAGGTATGAGACGGAGCCTGATTATAGGACTCACCCTCTTCTATATTTACCGGGGGCTCCTGTTCATTCCGCCTTCCTATCACAGTCTTCCCTTCTGGGCGGCTATTGCTTTCCTCTTTACCGGCATCGCTGAAATCATAACGCACAATTAGGGAAAAAGGAAATCTTATAACATAGCTCTATCACACGATCTATGAAGAAGAAAGACGGTCATTATTCCTAAATGCCCCACAGCCTCTCATTTATAAGTGTGGCACGCTTCACACCTATAAACAAGACTCTACTGGACACGGCTCGTAGACACACCCTAGGACAAAACTGCTCTGATACCACTTTTGTCACGACCCAACTAATGGGCCATGACGGGCACCCAGGGCTGACTGCCGAGCACCACTCATCCTGCTATCTATCATACTGAACCTGGGCATATATCATTCTCAACACAAGACTTATCATAAAATGATCGTCAATGCCTCCCAAAACACGTATATGCATATAAGCCCACGAGGCTACAAAAATAATGTACAGAACATATAATGAAGGTGTCACATAGCATCTACAACACACCCATAAGTATCTGCGAGCTTCTAACTGGAATACTATAACCATAAGGACAGGACAGGACCCCACCATGGCCCAATATGTACGCAAAAGAATATACTAAGAAATGGCGACTCCGGAGTAGTGGAGTGCTCCTGCAAATCTGCTGAAAAGCTCCTAAGTGTCTGCACCGTCTCCCTGTCTACCTGTGGGCATGAACACAGCGTCCATAAAGAAAAGGACGTCAGTACGAACAATGTACTGAGTATGTAAGGCATGTGCAATAATATAATCAAGAAATAAGAGAGCATAAGATGAAGAGATAACCTATAACTGAGTGCCTCTTAAGGCGGAATCATGCATGCTAACAAGAGAAAACAACATATCATGCATACATATATATAAACTGCCCGACCTTATAGGTACGGTGTGATCATCATTAGCCCGCGTCCGGGCCTCCCCCGTCTTGGCCTCCCGCGTCCGGGGTAAACATCTCAAGCCGCCCACTAGTGGTGTCTGCCCATGCCATATAGACATGGTGTAATCATCATCATAGCTGCCCACTACGCCTGTCGTAGTGGTGACTGCCCGGCCATATAGGCGCGGTGTAATCATACATGTACATAATATGAAGCATGCATGAGAGCTCAAGTAAAAAGCCATAACTCTATCGGAGTGACGTAAGGTCGTTAGCCTCCGATTACATTATGGAATAATCACCATCGCTATATTTCACCTTGAAGGAACTAATATCATGAGGTGAGGCAACAACAAGAAAAAACATCATTGAAATCATCAAGATAGGATTATCAAGCTCATAATAGCATCATCTCATAGGTTTTGAAATCTATAAAATAGCATCATTACCCTCATCATTATCATGGAACATGTCTCATATCTATTTCATAAGAAGCTCTTAAGAATCATGAACTTTCAACTTTTGGGATGTAAGAAGGTCATGAGAACATATATAGGAAATCGCAATACAGGAGTCATGCCTTTGAAAAAAATGGGACTAGCCTTACATACCTTTACGTCTCCTTAGCGACTAAGCGTTCTCCTTCCAAGCTCTCAACTCTACCTTCAAGAGAATTTGTACTACATTAAATCATTTGAATCGTGCTTAAGTCTAATCTAAAGTGATTAAGAGCTAATGAAAATTGGGCAAAGATTTCCTTTATTTCGACAACTTTCTCCATATAATAAAACAACTCCCAAACATCAATAGCAACACCATACTCATCCTTCACATAATACTTTCTCAATGACATTAGCATCATTTATAACAAGATTATACTCATCTCATACTAAGAATCATGACTCAGATTAACTTACTACTCAAAATACCATTATTTCCATATTTGAGCTCACATCCTACTTCCTTCTCTAATCCAAGTCTTTCAACCACTCAATACTTTTAATAGCATGAAATATATGTAAAACTCACCTTGGATTATGTAGGAATGATCTTTGGATGATGATACTTCACTTGAGAAAAACCCCAACTTCAATACCAAAGAAATTCTTGACTTCCACAAACTCTAGTGATCTTCTCTACACTTCATTCTCTCTTTAGATGGTTATGGAAGGGTGTGGAGTGGTATGAAACCTTCAATAACTAATTAGAAGTTTCTATAGAGGTGGATAAATAAGTGGGAAGAGTTAGAAATGAGTTTAGGATCGTTTGGAATTTAAAAAGGTGGCATTTTTGCCCCCCGATCAAGTTGGCGGAGAGTATGAGACCTTGCACACTAAGTGTGCGGTGGCACACTTTGCCCTCCACTTAGGGGAGGTGATGTTAAGTGATCTCTCCAATTTTGGAGAGTTTGCACACAATGTGCGGCTCAGCTCACTCAGTGTGCGGGCGCACACTGCCCTATTTTGCCCGGTTTCGCGAAATCATGCTCTCTTTGGTTTGTTTGACCTCCAATCCTTATGAAACCTTCTTCGAACTTATGTAAAACCTCATTAAACATCCTAGGGACTCTATATATATTTATCAAGGTGATTCTAAGCAATACTTAACTCAATGATGTGAAATACTCCCAAACTCTCTTCTACCTTAACTTTTTTCGACGAACTTGTCCCCTTTTTCCTCAAATGTCTTTGGAATATTAATTAGAATTATTAAGTATCCTTTATTACTTGTAGGGACTTCAAGTACACCTTAACTTGCATTAGTCTAATCGCTTCACGACAATCTGAAATTCCATGGTGTAACAGAAAAGCGCCTACGTATCCCCTTATAAGTATAGGGAATCAAGTCCTCGCGTAGGTCGTACATAATTTGGAATTGGTTTTCTAAGAAAAAATGAAAAATTACACGTAAAGGGAATGCAACTAAAGAAAACCTAAACTATGGAAACTCTGAATCCTCGTAGCTATCTTTTTCTTCACACGTAGTATCTTTTGAAGGCATCTGAATTTATCGCTTTTGGCCACTCTTGACCATCCATTTTAGCAAGTACTACGGCTTCTCCTGATAGAACTTTTTGCACCATATAGGGCTCTTGCCAGTTTGGTGCGAACTTTCCTTTGTATTCTTCTTGATTAGGGAATATTCGTTTGAGTACCAATTGCCCGATTTGAAACACCCTAGTTCTCACATGTTTTTTAAAAGCACGCGCCATTCTTTGCTGGTATCGTCGACCATGGCAAAAAGCAATCATCATTTTTTCATTTATCAGAGCCAGTTGCTCATACCTTTTACGGATCCATTCTGCATCGTCCAACTCAGCTTCTTGTATTATTCGAAGTGAAGGGATTTCTACTTCGGCTGGTATTATCGCTTTCAAGCCATACACCAATAGGTAAGGGGTGGCTCTAGTGGAAGTCCCGAAGTAGTGCGGTATCCAATGATAAGAATGCAGAAGGCAACTGTTCATGCCAGTCTTTGTAGTTATCAATCATCTTTCGGAGGATTTTCTTGATGTTTTTGTTGGCGGCTTCCACAACCCCATTCATTTGTGGTCGATATGCGGTTGAATTCTAGTGAGTGATCCAGAACTGCGCACACATGTCTTTCATCAAGTGGCTATTCAGGTTAGCCCCATTGTCTATTATGATTGATTCGGGGATGCCAAATCGGCATATGATGTTGTTGCGTACAAAGTCTGTGACCACTTTCTTTGTCACCGATGAATAAGATGCTGCTTCCACCCACTTGGTGAAGTAGTCTATGGCGACCAAAATGAAACGATATTTATTTGACGCAGTTGGCTCAATCGGTCCTATGACATCCATGCCCCAAGCGGCGAATGACCAAGGTGACGTCATAGCATTTTGTTCTGCTGGAGGGTCCTTTATCAAGTCTCCATGAATCTGCCACTTGTGGCATTTCTGGACAAATTTGCTACCGTCATTTTGCATGGTTATCTAGTAACAACTTGTTCCCAAGATTTTCTTTGCTAACATGAACCCATTCAAGTGAGGCCCACAAGTTCCAGCATGCACTTCTTCAATCAATTTTGCAGCTTCAACAGAGTTAACACATCTAAGAAATCCCAAATCTGGAGTTCTTTTATACAGGACATTCTTGTTGAGGAAGAAACCATTTGCTAACTTCCTAATAGTCCTCTTCTAATTTAAGGTGATTCCTTCGGGATATTCCTCTTTTTCCAAGAACGTTTTAATGTCAAAGTACCAAGGTTTTTCATCAGTCTCAGCCTCTACAAAAGCACAGCGGGCTGTTTGATCTTTGATTTCGATTTTGATAGGATCAATGTATCTACTGTCGGGATGCTGAATCATGGATGTTATTTTTGCCATGCATCAGAAAACTCGTTCTGGGTTCTTGGTATGTGTTTGAACTTGATCTCTTGGAACTGATCTGCCAATCTTTACACAAGTCCAACATATGGTATGATCGTTTCATTTTTGGTGGCCCACTTTCGTCAAACCTGATGAATTAGCAAATTCGAGTCGCCAATTACCTGAAGATATTTCACATCCATGTCGAGAGCTAAACGTAGACCCAAGATACAGGCTTCACATTCAGCCATGTTGTTGGTGCAATTGAAGTTTAACTTAGCCACCCATAATATTGGCCCGAGTCTGAAACCAAGACGACTCCAATTCCTGATCCTTTAAAGTTGACTGCTCTATCAAAGTATACTTTCCATCCTGACTCGTCTTCACTTTCTTCGTCTTCAATTGTCATTATTTCTTCATCCGGGAAGTAAGTCCATAAAGGTATGAGATTTTCATCTACTAGGCTTCCT
>NC_081345.1:67545581-67550870 GCF_029784015.1 Lycium ferocissimum
CAGAACTACCGGGGCACATTTTTTACATTGAAGGGGTCTTTCCTGAAGGGTTTGCCATTTTTTCCCCTTTGTTTTCCACCGGCTAATGGTTGAGATATAAACCATTCCATATCCTTTCCCCGGGAACTTGATAAACAACCTCTGAGCAAATTTTTCTTTTCCGCCTTTCCAACCAATGGGTAAGGCCCTCAAAGGGGCCCCGGGGTTTTGCCAAAACCCATTAAAGTGATCAAATTTGGGAATTTTGAAGTTTTGGGTAGACCAAAGGTCGGGAGGGTTGCAAAAAAGGGGAGATTTAACTTTTTTTTTAGAGCCATGTTAAAAATTTCGATTTTCTTAAATTCCCCTTTCATTTTGTCTTTTCTTATTTAAAAAGAACATTTCCATGTTCTCCACCCAACAAAAGTCAAATGGGGGGCATGGTTTTAAAAAGGGTTACTTTTGGGTTGGATGGGAGGGTCGGGGGAACTCCCCCCCCCAAAAAGGGCCTTGATGGCATTTGCGTTTGGGGTTTGGGGTTGGTGTTTAAAAAACCGGGTTTGGTGGGGAAAACTCCCCACATGGGTGGTATTTCGGGTGGTGGATTTTGGGAAAATGCCCCGGGGTTTGGGGGAAATGACCCGGAATGGGGAAAACCCAAATTTGGGGAAAGGGGGGGAGGTCCCCTAGCCTCGCATTAGTAGCTTTTTCTTTCTCGCCCCTCGGGGGCGGTGCCCTCGCCCCCTTGTCCCCCGGGCCCCCGGGACAAACCCTTCAAAGGCTTTCCCGGGCCTATGTCACTGTTGGGGGGGGGGGTACCTTGTCCGCCCCAACCCCGTGGGTGACTGGTCCCCAAACCCGGACACTCGTATACACCCTTTAACTATAATCATCCACAACTAGCATAATAAAGGACTTTATTTAAAAAAAGGCAAACGTCGTCTCAAACCTTTCGCATATATATATATATATATATATACATATCACCCTTTGTCTCCCGGGGGAGTTACAAATTCCAAGGATAACTCGTCATAGGCGGCCAAGGTTTCATAACATGTGGGAACGTCCCAATTTATATATATACGTAAGCCCACAAGGCCGCCACTACAAACGACCCAAAAATTTTATATACATAGCAAGCCCAAAACCCCGCTTGAATGGGAACGTCCCAACATAAGTCATATATCCAAATAAATTAATTTAACTATATACGGAACCCCCACTATTCAGGGGCCCTAAAGTGACAAAAGGAACATAGACGGGGGAGGGGCCCCTTGTTCCCCAGGGAAACATGACATATATCGGGGGAATTTTGCTAAAAGTCTAGGCCCCCGGGGAAAAACGGAAAAAACTCCCGGGGAAAAACCCGAGTGAAAGTCCTAAACGAAAGGATCTCAAATCCCCAGCATCTATCCCGGGCATAAGGCCCCCCCCCCCCGAAGAAAAGGGGGGCGGTTTTTGTCCCGGGGATAAAACGAAAAAACATTAAGGAACATCATAAACCCAAATAGAGATTTCAGGGGACAAGTATGAAAATCAAGAAAACAAAATGCCCTGCCTTGTAAAGCAAGTTTCTATTATTATCATATTTAGTACCCCCCCATAAAAGGGGCTCGGTGACATAATTAGATAATCATCCTGGCCCTATTCATATATAACGTGTCCCGGCTTATACGGTGAGGACTCGGTAAATAAAATCATCATATACGTATACGTATAACGTGTCCCGGCCTCTAGTGAGGGACTCGGTCGAATAAAGTCATCATATGCCATCCACAGCACGCCATCTTTAAATATCATCGTATCATCATATCATCATATACATATACATATAACGTGTCCGGCCACAAAGTGAGGACTCGGTGAATAATACGGTGGAGGGCATGCACAAGAACATGTCTGTGGGACTCGGTGAAAGATATCGCACGGCGGTATGCACGAGCGAGTAGTGAGTAACCGTATACATGTAAATCATCTTTTGAGACTCGATAGATAAGTAGACTAATCAACGCTCGAGCAACGGTATTAGTCATATCGGTACTCTTTGAATATCATTACGAACTATATCAATAATGCCTCGAGAGATCATAGACATATATTAAGTTAATCGAGGTTAGCTTATAAAAGTTATGGACATTATTAGGTATAGAATCGCTTTAGGAATAGGAACTTTTATGCATACGTTTATTATTCAATCATATAAAAGACACAAAGGTAATAGCTAAATCCCAACGAGGGTTCTAACATCGAAAGTGAAGAAGAATCATAAATGTGCACAAAACGCGAATGATTTCTGACTCGTATGCGTATCATACTTACGACTAGGACATGCGAAAAGAAGAAATGATAGGCTTTACATACCTAGCGTTTACCATGACCAACACGTATCTGTTGCCCAATAGTATCTCAACCTATATTAAGACGTCAAAGAGCCACGATTAAACTACGAAGAGGTTTAAAACGCATTCTAATGTTAGTAACTCCTTTCTAAGACAATTAGACGACGTCTGACATATTCAAACCAACTACATACAACCAAGCCAACATCATTAATCATGCATTCAAGTATCAACCGAGACTATTCAGAAACATGACTCGAGGACACTCAAGCTTGACCCGTACAACATTCAAAAACTGACCCAACCAACACACAATACGACATATAATCTTCCAAGTTCAACAATAACACATTCTTTCCTTCCAATTTCATAAACTACACCAATAACCACACGTTAACAACATCATTTACATAAGTGCAAGAAACTATATTAACATCATATTAGCTTCTACAACATCCCACACACAATTACAACTCCAACTTGAATCATTAAACCTTCATTCTCACCATACTGATCTGCATAACAACAACAAAATATGCCAAGTAAAATTAATTCACCATTTCATGCACAAACAGCCCTACCACGGCCTCAACACCATCGCCATAATTTCATAATTTTCATTCATTTCTACACTACAACACGTTCAAAACCACTCTAATTCATGCAAAAGAAAATTAAACTTTACTTTTAACAACTTGACTTCTCAACTTGGCTAGAATTTGTGCCTTGAATTAATACTTGTTCTTGCTAGCTAGGATCAATCCCCGCGTTGTTGTACACCTTCCAAGGGATCAAAATACTTGAAGAAAATTATTTGGATCAAGATCATAAAGTTGCAAGAAATCAGCCATGGCCGTGGACTTACAAGAACTTCATTGGCATGTTTATAGTTCTCTTTCAACTAAGACATGAAGATAAATGAGTAGAACACTTTTAGGACTTTAATTGCCATGGAAATCATCATTTTTCTCAAAAATCAGCCATGGTACGTAGTGCTATGGGTAATCTCTCATGAATTCCATTTTGTGGATGAAAAATGAATAACTGGTCATCTTTTCTATTTTATATATGACCTCCATAGTGGTGACACATGTCCAACCCTTGACATGTGTCCCATTATCCTTAATGGACCAATCATATTCATCCATGTGTTGTGGGGCCAGCATAATGGTCTAATTAGGCTAATTAATTATAATTAATCACTAATCCCACTTAATAATTTAATCATGGTTAATTAATGCCAAATCTCCATTAGTATTTTCATACCAATTAAAATTTATAAGCAACATTATTGCTGTACTAACAAAAATCGGGGATTAAAAATCCTTGTCTCATATCTATAAATAATCTTGTCCTTGGACTTATGCCGATTAACTTGCGAATAATCCGTCGTATAAAAATACGGGATATAACATCCTTCCCCCCTTTAGAAAATTCGTCCTCGAATGTTAAACCAGTCAGGTCTTATACAAATTTGGGGGTTCATTCTATAGCATGTAGTCTTATCTACCAATCAGCCCTTGGTCAAGCAAGGAATTTAAATTACAGGGCATAGAACAAAGTAAGGATACTTATTCTTCATCTCTTCCTCGGCTTCCCAAGTCATCTCCTATCATTATTCCACCATTGTTATATCCCGTATTTTGTACATTGGGATATTAAAGTATAACGATAAGTTAAGGACAAGACTATTTTCGGGATACGCGGTAGGGCTTTAATCTCCGATTTTATTTTAAGGCACGAGTTGCTATAATTTTATTGGTATGGAATATTAAGGAAGATTAGGGGTTAAAAGTTAATTAAGGAAAGTTAAATATTTCATGAGCAAGCCACAAGTGGCCGTGTGGGTGGTGGGCTCCCACAATGGCTTAGCGATTTGATTGATCTAAGCCATGAGTGGAAAGTGTCCACATTTTGGGGGCAAGTGTCCACCTTGTAGGGGCTATGTATTGATATATATAGATGAGTCATGACAAAAAGCAAGACAATTATTCATCATTTTCAACAGAAACTTGGAGAAGCTTGGAGAAAAAGAGAGAGCCATATTCGGCCATGGCTAGCCGAATTTGACCCTTGAAGTTGATCAAAAAAATAATTTTCTTCGCATTTCAACAATTGGAAGGTCCTTGATTAACGTGGAGTAGTTGTTGGAGCAATCAAACCATTCATTCTTGCAATTTACAACCCTAGCCAAGTTGAGAAGTTAAGTGGAAAAGGTAGGTTTAATTTCCTTATTCATATGTTATGGATGGTTTGTGCATGTTGTAGTATGTGAAAATGAATAAATTCATGGAACCATATGTGTTGGTGTTGAGCCGTGTAGGTGTTGTGTTGTGTAGGAGTGATGAACAAATTTTACTTAGTATTTTTGGTTGTTGTTGTTGTGGATTCTATGATAAAATGAAGGTTTAATGGTTCAAGTTGAGGTTGTAATCGTTGTGGGCTGTTGTAGAAGCTAATGCGATTTTAATATAGTTTCTTGTATTTATGAGAACGAAGTTGTTAACGTGTGGATTGTTGGTATAGTTCATAATTTGGAAAGAGGAATGTGTTGTTGTTGTTCTTATTGAGTTTGGAGGTTTCGGGTGGTGTTGTATGTTGGTTGGGCCGTTTTTGAATATTGTGCGAATTTTTTTCAGAGTGTTAACTTGAGTCTTGTTTGAATGATCTCGGGTTAGTACTTGAATTGAGGACATTGATGTTGGCAAGATTGTATGTGGTTGAATTAATTGTTGATGTTGTTAATATGGTTGTTGATATTGTTGTTGATGATTTGACCGAGTTGAATTCTCAGGGTTTGTTGAATTTATAAAGGAAATGCTGCCCGAATTTCTGTAAATAAAGTGCTAGCTTGGGATTGAATTCCTAAGTACCTATAACTAATGTTTAGTATCTAACGACGTTGTTGTAGATCTTGGAAAGCCGAGACTTAAGTTCGGACTAGCTTGGAAGGGACGAGGTATGAAATATC
>NC_081345.1:67550970-67574566 GCF_029784015.1 Lycium ferocissimum
CTATTTATATATGACCTCCATAGTGGTGACACATGTCCAACCCTTGACATGTGTCCCATTATCCTTAATGGACCAATCATATTCATCCATGTGTTGTGGGGCCCACTTAATGGTCTAATTAGGCTAATTAATTATAATTAATCACTAATCCCCACTTAATAATTTAATCATGGTTAATTAATGCCAAATCTCCATTAGTATTTTCATACCAATTAAAATTTATAAGCAACTTGTGTACTAACAAAAATCGGGGATTAAAAATCCTTGTCTCATATCTATAAATAATCTTGTCCTTGGACTTATGCCGATTAACTTGCGAATAATCCGTCGTATAAAAATACGGATATAACATCCTTCCCCCTTTAGAAAAATTCGTCCTCGAATGTTAAACCAGTCCCATAAAGTCTTATACAAATTTGGGGGTTCATTGCTATAGCATGTAGTCTTATCTACCAATCAATATAGTCAAGCAAGGAATTTAAATTACCTGCAGGCATAGGGAACAAGTAAGGATACTTATTCTTCATCTCTTCCTCGGCTTCCCAAGTCATCTCCTCCCTGTCATTATTCCGCCACCATTGTTATATCCCGTATTTTGTACATTGGGATATTCCGAGCTAACCGCGATAAGTTAAGGACAAGACTATTTCGGGATACGCGGTAGAGACTTTTAATCTCCGATTTTATTTTAAGGCACGAGTTGCTTATAATTTTATTGGTATGGAATATTAAGGAAGATTAGGGGTTAAAAGTTAATTAAGGAAAGTTAAATATTTCATGAAACAAGCCACAAGTGGCCGTGTGGAGTGAGTGGGCTCCCACCCATGGCTTGGCAAATTTGATTGATCTAAGCCATGAGTGGGGGAAAGTGTCCACATTTTGGGGGCAAGTGTCCACCTTGTAGGGGCTATGTATTGATATATATAGATGAGTCATGACAAAGCAAGACAATTATTCATCATTTTCAACTTAAGAAACTTGGAGAAGCTTGGAGAAAAAGAGAGAGCCATATTCGGCCATGGCTAGCCGAATTTGATGCCCTTGAAGTTGATCAAAAAAAATAATTTTCTTCTAGCATTTCAACCAATTGGAAGGTCCTTATTAACGTGGAGTAGTTGTTGGAGCAATCAAACCATTCATTCTTGCAATTTACAACCCTAGCCAAGTTGAGAAGTTAAGTGGAAAAGGTAAGGTTTAATTTCCTTATTCATATGTTATGGATGGTTTGTGCATGTTGTAGTATGTAGAAATGAATGAAATTCATGGAACCATATGTGTTGGTGTTGAGCCGTGTAGGTGTTGTGTTGTGTAGGAGTGATGAACAAATTTTACTTAGTATTTTTGGTTATTGTTGTTGTGGATTCTATGATGAAAATGAAGGTTTAATGGTTCAAGTTGAAGTTGTAATCGTTGTGGGCTGTTGTAGAAGCTAATGCGATTTTAATATAGTTTCTTGTATTTATGAGAACGAAGTTGTTAACGTGTGGATTGTTGGTATAGTTCATGAATTTGGAAGAGAGGAATGTGTTGTTGTTGTTCTTATTGAGTTTGGAGGTTTCGGGTGGTGTTGTATGTTGGTTGGGCCGTTTTGAATATTGTGCGAATTTTTTGAAGTGTTCTTGAGTCTTGTTTGAATGATCTCGGGTTAGTACTTGAACGTGAGGACATTGATGTTGGCTTGATTGTATGTGGTTGAATTAATTGTTGATGTTGTTAATATGGTTGTTGATATTGTTGTTGATGATTTGACCGAGTTGAATTCTCAGGGTTTGTTGAATTTATAAAGGAAATGCTGCCCGAATTTCTGTAAATAAAGTGCTAGCTTGGGATTGAATTCCTAAGTACCTATAACTAATGTTTAGTATCTAACGACGTTGTTGTAGATCTTGGAAAGCCCGAGACTTAAGTTCGGACTAGCTTAGGAAGCGGACGAGGTATGTAAAGCTATCCCTTCTTTCTTTTGGCATGTCTTAGATGTAAGTAAGATACGATACGAGCCTCGGGGTGACTCTACTTATAAGTTCCGAGCATGTTTACGATTCTTATTCACTTCTTGATATTAGCCTTCTTAATATGGTCGAGCCATTGCTCTCGAGTATTTGTATGATTGGATAGTACATGATGCATAGAGAGATCCTATTCCTGAAGGATTCTATAATGAATAATGTCCATAACTTTCATAAGCGGCCTCGGATTGCTTTGATACGTTTGTAGAGGTTCGTAATGAATAATGTACGTAACTTTCATTGAGCGGGCTCGAATTTGTTTGATACATGTCTACGATCCCTAAGACTCTCTTTAACGTAGTCCTAATGGCATTTAGAACGGATTTAACATGACTATCGTTTGATACTTGAGCGGTGATTTGTCTACTTATCCATAGAGTCTTAAAAGATGATTTATATGCATATGGTTTCTCACTACTCTGCTCGTGCTTGCGGTTATTACTTCTTTCACTGAGTCCCGGGCCAGGACACGTATTTGTGCACAACTCCACTGCATTATTCACCGAGTCCCTCACTAGAGGGCCGGGAAACGTTATATGTATATGTATATGATGATATGATGATATGATGATATGATGATACGGGGATGGCGGCCAGGATGGCATATGATGATTCCATTCATCGAGTCCCTCACTAGAGGGCCGGGACACGTTATATGTACATGTATATGATGATTTTATTTACCGAGTCCCTCACTAGAGGGCCGGGACACGTTATATATGCATATATACAGGATGATTATCTAATTATGTTTCTAAGTCCCATAATGAATTGGATATGATATTGACGTGCATGATTTATGTTTCAAAGGCAAGCCTTATGGTTTTCTGGTTACTGTACTAATTTTCTATACTCTTATTTCGACGATTTTGTTTCTATCATCGTATTTCATGATTACATGCTCGGACGTATTCCGTATCGACCCCTTTCTTCAGGGGGCTGCGTTTCATGCCCACAGGTGCAAATACTCGTTTTGGTGATCCGCCAGCTTAGGATTTTCATTCGGCTGTCTTGGAGTGCTCCTTTGTTTCGGAGCCTATATTTTGGTACATACTCTTTCGTTGTATATGTATACGTCTATTCAGGGGTACGGCGGGGCCCTGTCCCGTCATATGATACTGTTGTTACTCTTAGAGGTCTGTAGACACATGTGTGGGTTGTGAGTAGTTCTTGTTCGCTTGTGTCCGCATGATTATGTTCGGGCAGGCGGTCACGTTCGCCGCGACGTTCCTTACCGGATTGCGTATGTATATATGTTTTGGGATACTGCATGCTATGATAGCCTTGCCTTCGTATATGTATAAGTTCTTAGTAAGCTAGTTGTGAATGATTATAGCAACAGGTGTATACGAGTGTCCAGCTTGGGCACTTGTCAGCGTCTGCCTACGGAGTTGGGTCGTGACAACCATGCTTTAACGGAAACTACGTCTTTAGTACGTAACTTTCTTACTTGACGATCCAGTATAGCTACGGGGTTTTCCTCATACGATAGATCTTCCGTTACCTGGACATCATCCACGGGGAATACTCTGAAAGGATCACCGATACATTTGCGAAGCATAGATGCGTGGAAGACTTGGCGCATCGCTTCCAAAATCAGGGTAGGTCTAATTCATAGGCAACCTTGCCTATCCTACGAACAATCTGATAAGGTTCCCTTTCTTGTCGAATCTCATCACACCCCTCATGGGTGACACCTTCAAGAATGCCCAATCGCCACTCTGGAACTCTAAGTGTCATCGTCGATTATCTGCACATGACTTCTGTCGACTCTAAGCTGCTAGTGACCTTTCCCAAATAAGTTTCACCTTATCAATAGCCTGCTGAATCATATCTGGGTCGATTAACTTAGTCTCCCCAACATCAAACCAGCCAATAGGTAACCTGCACTTCCGGCCATACCAGCCTCATAATGGTACTACTCCGGGTACTAGAATCGTAGCTATTGTTATAAGCAAACTCAATAAGTGGCATCCGATCATCCCGTTGCCTTCGAAATCAATAACACAAAGCCCGCAACATATCTTCTAGCGTCTCAATAGTACGCTCGGCCCGTCCGTCGCCTCCGAGGGTGAAATACTCGTTCTAAGATTTACTTGTGACCCCAATCCCTTTTCGGGAATGATCTCCGAGATTAGTTGTAAACTGGGCTCCTTTGTCCGATATAATAAATGTGGGAACCTTGTGAAGTCTCACTATCTCCTTGATGTATAACCTTGCATAGTCCTTAGCTGAATAAGTAGTCCTGACTGAGAGAAAATGGGCTGATTTTGTCAGTCTATCCACAATAACCCATATAGAGTCATAATTCCGTGGAGTGCGAGGTAATCTTTTAATGAAGTCCATTTTCTAGAATCTTTAGCCTCATACATTACTTCTTGACTTCTTTGAAAGACTTTAACTATCGCCCGCTTTTAGCTCTTAATCTCTATCCTTAGAGTTAGTTATCAAGTAGCGATGAAGTTCCCTCATATAATAGCTTTACATAGCCGCTCTGTGCTTTAACTATCATCAGTTGGTATAATTCTGACACGTTTCTGATTTGACATATAAGTTCGCTGTCATCAGTAACCAGCTTGTTTCTGATCGTCTCACTTAAACCATTTCACAATTTCCCTTAATCCAACTTGTAACACTTTAGGCACATTATCTCGTGTCATTTCTTTATCTTTAACTCAAACTCTTCTATTGCCCCTTTGTTCAGATTTTGCTCTTAACTTTCCTGTCACACATTATGTTGCGATCTTTACAAGAATATGCGAAGGTGCTCAAATTAGCCCAAGAAATACCTTAGCGTCATCTCACTAGCCTTCATGTTTTACCTTGCATTCTCCTTTCGTATCTTACAATCAGTTTCGGGGTAAACCTTCGACTCAACCATAGCCATGTCCTGTTTGCCCTCAGTACTGATTCTATCTCGACAATTTGGCTTAAACCATCTTTACATCTTTCTGTAATGTACCCAAATATCATAACTGCATTGTCATTATTGAGTCCTTACTCCTCTTACCAAGTATTCACTCACTTGGTCTTATGCTTAACATACAAATATTCGTAGGTTGCATAACTATTCTTGTAACAATTTGTATAAATATATTCAATCTCGGTCATAGTCTTTCCTTCTCCTGGTTTATTATGCTTTACATATCTTATTATACTAAAACTCACTTCGTAGTTTACCGTCATACCCTTTTCCTTCCTTTATTACTTATGTGTCACCATGTCATTAGGAATAACTCCCGTTACTTTAAGTCGCAATATCATTTAAACTCTAGTGCCAAGATAGCCTTGCTATCCTTTATAGTATCTTTTAAGTTACTCATTACCATCCTCTTGTCGTAATCTCCCTTTTTATAAGCATCTGTCTTCAGATGTCATATTATCCAAAAAAATTTCCAATAATTCTCAGCACTGCCTCGAATACCATTTTGGCTTCTATCCGTTTGTCACTGGCTTTCAGATTTTACCAACTTTCTTCAACAGGGGATCTCACTTGAAGTTTAAGTTTTCACATCAAATATATTGCAAGCCGTGAATCGTCTCCATCTTACACTTGCATTTCTCGTACCCGCTTCCCCTTAAGGGTGTACTTACACCGTTATCCGTTTATATTTCGCTCTATGTCCTTGTTTCCTATTTCAAATCCATCTAATCCTTTTTCCAATTCACTTGGTATCGTACCTTATCCATGTCTTTTCCTCATGATGTATAACTTTGATTATCCACGTACGAAACCTTGACTAAATCACGAAGCGACGAGAACCTTTCCATATATAGTGCAAAATCTCATCTAATAATCTGTACTTGAGTAATGCGACCAATGCAACAACTCGTCCAAGGCCACATTCTACTCATCCCAATCAATAATTAACTAGTACTTGTAGTCGTTCCAATCTCAATTAGGCAAAGACTTATATCCCAACGATAAGTGTCCAAAGTTCTCTTGTAATATTATCTTCATCCTAATCTATATCACCTGTTTCCGTTGATAATTTTCATAATACACCATTTGTTCCTAAAGCCTACCGTCTTTGTCCCTTAAGGATTTCACTATTTTCGAGGTGAAGTCGTGTGCACGCAGTACCCCTTTATGCCTTATGCCCTTTTCCCCTTGTTGTGTGGCCAACACTGGCTTCTAACTTACTCAAAAACATATCAAGTTCATTTTAATAATGGTCTTACCTTATCACCATGCCGTCGTACTACACCTTTAAGTCTGTAGCTATATATTTCCCTTTCGTTCTATACTCTTACTCAATTGATTACATCTATCTTGGATGCTTCCTTTAGAATTCCCTTATCATTTCTCTAGTCTATGCTCATCTTTTATTCTCGCACACAAGGAATCTTATGCTACCTCCGTATCCTTCGGAAAACATCACTTCTATATAATCCTTCTCTCATTTTCAAACGTATTCGTTCATCCATCTTTATTCGTATCATATCAATCATTTTCTAGCACCCATTCTACCTCGTTGTTCATCTTTCTACAACTTGGTCTTTCACAGTTCCGTCACTTATAGTACTCGTGTTCTCAGCTATACATGTCATAACCTATTACTGCAACGTTATCTCGCTTTCTTCTTATTTCCTTCTTTCAATTACTCTTCCTCTTCTCTGGTGCTCGCCATCATTTCCATTATCACATAATCTTTATTATGAACTTTCCTTACGTAACTTGATAAGCCTTTCTTATTCGTTCAACAGCTCACTTTTCCGTTTCACACTTACCTTTATACTCTAATTACATAGATCACGTCATATCCTTTGATGACTTCCTCACTAGGCTTTACTTATTTTCATAACCGTCCTCATTATATTCACATTATATCCTGTTCGTATTCAATCCTATAATGCAACATTTCTTAACCTTTTTCCCTTTCTGGTCAATATCATCCTTAATATCTCACAAGCTGTCTTATCAATACATTCATATCTGTCACAATCCTTTTTCCTCCGTACTCTTGTCTCAATCATACTATTACTTCTTTTTATCCTCGCCGATCGATTTAAGTTGATACCTCGATATAACATTCTATCAAAATTTGCCAGCCCTTTCTAAATTATCTCTTAGTACCGCAAGCCCTTTCCAAATTCTTCTTACCATATCGACATCGACCTCCTAATTATTATTATCATCAATTCAATAATTAACTCCTTTATCAAGGTCAGCCATACTCGTAGCTTAGTAAAATCTTATCATTACTATTGGCACGACCTTTCAAGACATATTACGAACCTATATCTTATTCTCTTTTTATTTCTAAGAAAATTTTGGCAGAGTTTCCTCTGTATTTCTTACCATCTCGAAACCTGCACGTACGTGAAATACCAACAATGCCTCCGGCCAACATATATATATATATATATATATATATATATATATATATCATATCGTACAGCCACACAGGCTCCCAATATCAACAACAAGACGAAAATGATGAACTTACCTCGTATGTTCTTGTTCAACTCAAACGCACACCGTTACACTTTCCTGTTTACTTTCCCTTTCAGTTTTCAACTTTACATTTCAGTCGTACTTCAATACTTTACCCGACATACATCTTTCGTACCTTTGCTTACCTGCGTGCTTTGTAACTTCCAATATCGTCAGTCGCTTTCTTCTGTCGATGCCATTCTTCTGCTGAAATCAAAGGTTAGTGTAAGAAATCTCATTTCCTATGACTTGGCTCTATCGCACGATCTTAGATATGAAAGAAAGGTAACATCCTAAATGCCCCCGTAGCCTCCGTTTATAGATGTGGTGCACAACACACCGATAAACAAGACTCTACTAGACACGGTCCGTAGACACTCCGAGGATGAATCGCTCGATACCACTTTTGTCACGACCCAACCCCGTAGACCGTGACTAGTGCCCGAGCTGGACACTCGTATACACCTATTAACTATAATCATCCACAACCAACATAATAAAGAACTTATATTTATAAAGGCAAGACGTCGTCTCAAACTCGTCGTATATATATATATATATATATATATATATATATATATCCCGAGGAGTTACAACTTCCAACAGATAACATCGTACATAAGCCGGCAAGGCTATCATAACATGTGGGAACGTCCCAATTATATATACGCAAGCCGACAAGGCTGCCACTACATACAGCATCCCAAAACATATATACATACGCAAGCCGACAAGGCTGCCACTACGAATGGGAACGTCCCAAAACATAAGTCATATATACACAACTGAACAGCAACTATATACAAACCCACATATGTCTACGTACCTCCAAGAGTGACAACAAGTAAATATATGACGGGACAGACCCCGCCGTACCCCGAGTAAACATATACATATATAGTACAGATTTGTGCAAAAAGTCTAGGCTCTCGAACATGGAGCACTCCAAGACAATTTTCGAGTGAAAGTCTAAGCGAAATGATCATCAAATCGAGCATCCGTACCGCGGGCATGAAACGCCCCCCCCCCCCCCCCCGAAGAAAGGGGGTCAGTACGAAATATGTACTGAGTATATAAAGCATGAAATACATTAAGGAACATCATAACCGAAGTAGAGATTTCGAGAGACAAGTATGAAAATCAAGAAAACACCGTACCCGTGCCTTGTAAAGCAAGTTACGCATATCATTATCATATACCGTACCGGCCCATCATGGGACTCGGTGACATAATTAGATAATCATCCCGTACATATGCATATATAACGTGTCCCGACCCCTCTAGTGAGGAACTCGGTAAATAAAATCATCATATACATGTACATATAACGTGTCCCGCCCCTCTAGTGAGGGACTCGGTGAATAAAGTCATCATATGCCATCCCGCCGCCATCCCCGTATCATCATATCATCATGTCATCATATCATCATATACATATACATATAACGTGTCCCGGCCCTCTAGTGAGGGACTCGGTGAATAATGCAGTGGAGCTGTGCACGAGAACATGTCCTGGCCCGGGACTCAGTGAAAGATGTAATAACAGTATGCACGAGCAGAGTAGTGAGTAACCATATACATATAAATCATCTTTTGAGACTCAATAGATAAGTAGACTAATCAACGCTCGAGCATCGTGATAATAGTCACACTCGATTCTTTGAATATCATTACGAACTATATCAATAATGCCTCAGAGATCATAGACATGTATTAAGTTAATCCGAGTCAGCTTATAAAAGTTATGGACATTATTCATTATAGAATCCTTTTGGAATAGGAACTTTTATGCATCATTTATTATTTAATCATATAAAAGACTCGAGGGTAATAGCTCGATCATCCCGAGGGTTCTAACATCAAGAAGTGAAGAAGAATCATAAATCATGCTCGGAACTTGCGAATAGAATTTCCCAAAGCTCATATCATATCATACTTACATCTAGGACATGCCAAAAGAAAGAAAGGATAGGCTTTACATACCTTTAGCGTTTACTCGCAACACAACACGTATACGCGCCCAATAGTATCTCAACCTATATTAAGACGTCAAGAGCTACGATTAAACTACGAAGAGGTTCAAAACGCATTCTAATGTTAGTAACTCCTTTCTAGACAATTAGACGACGTTTCGCTTTATATTCAAACCAACTACATACAACCAAGCCAACATCATTAATCATGCATTCAAGTATCAACCCGAGACTATTCAAACATGACTCAAGGACACTCCAAAAAGCCCATACAACATTCCAAAACAGCCCAACCAACACACAATATGACATATAATCTTCCAAGTTCAACAAGAACAACAACAACACATTCTTTCCTTCCAATTTCATAAACTACACCAACAACCACACGTTAACAACATCATTTACATAAGTGCAAGAAACTATATTAACATCATATTAGCTTCTACAATGCCCCACACACAATTACAACTCCAACTTGAATCATTAAACCTTCATTCTCACCATACAATCCATAACAACAACAACCAAAATACCAAGTAAAATTAATTCACCATTTCATGCACAAACAGCCCCTACACGGCCTCAACACCATCATACATAATTTCATGATTTTCATTCATTTCTACACACTACAACACGTTCAAAACCACTCCAAATTCATGCAAAAGAAAATTAAACTTTACCTTTAACACTTGACTTCTCAACTTAGCTAGAATTTGTGTCTTGAATTAATACTTGTTCTTGCTAGCTAGGATCAATCACATTGTTGTACACCTTCCAAAGGATCGAAATACTTGAAGAAAATTATTTGGATCAAGATCATAAACTTGCAAGAAATCAGCCATGGCCGTGGACTTATAAGAACTTCCATGGCATGTTTATAGTTTCTCTTTCAACTAAGACATGAAGATAAATAGGTAGAACACTTTTAGGACTTGAATTGCCTCTCATTTTTTTCTCTCAGCCATGGCCGTGGCTAAAAATGGCTGAATCTCTCCCTCTGAATTCCATTTTGTGGATGAAAAATGAATAGCTTAGTCATCTTTTCTATTTATATATGACCTCCATATGGTGACACATGTCCAACCCTTGACATGTGTCCCATTATCCTTCATGGACCAATCATATTCATCCATGTGTTGTGGGGCCCACTTAATGGTCTAATTAGGCTAATTAATTATAATTAATCACTAATCCCCACTTAATAATTTAATCATGGTTAATTAATCCCAAATCTCCATTAGTATTTCCATACCAATTAAAATTTATAAGCAACTTGTGTACTAACAAAAATCGGGGATTAAAAATCCTTGTCTCATATTGTCACACCCCAATCTTACTAGGGTGTGATGGGCACCCGACCCCATATTCAGAGCCGGGCGAACCCGTTGACTCTTACTGCACGTATGAACTACACCATTTTTTTTTTTTTTTTATTTAACTATCATTAACATAAATAGCACAATTACGAACGTAGGCTAATAAGCTTTGCGATTATACCATACAGTGACAGGGACAAACAGGAGTACATATAGCTACTATACATATCTGTCTACGAGCCTCTAACATAGTACACATATATACATAGGAAGGGTCGGATGTTTCGTGCCCGAATATGTACACACAAAAGTAGTACCAAGGAACAGGGCTCCGAAACAAGCGGAGCGCCGCAAAGATCTTTGTGAGGAACCCCAGATCGATCCAATATGTGCGCGACTGCGCGGCATGAAACGCAGCGTCCACAAGAAGGGCGTCAGTACAAATAGTGTACCGAGTATGTAAGGCATGAAAACATCATCAAGAACGTAAAGTAAGAAATGCAACACTATGAGGTCATAGATCATATATAAAAAGATAAGAGAGTAACTCGTATATGTAAGGGCCCCTTGGCCGGATAGCACGCGTAATTATCTTTTCCCTTAATATACGCACATACTCGTACGAAGCACATAACGCATTAGCCCGCGTCCGGCCTCCCGAGTCCGGGGTAACTTTAGCCGATGCGGGATTGCTTTGAACCAATGCGGGATTAGCCTAGACCAATGCGGGATTTGCCTAGGACAAGCCTTACGCTCATCTCCCATTTTGGGACTCGGCGTTCTTCTTTGAGGTTGGCCCCGCCATTGGGTTTGCCCCACCATTGGGTTTGCCCCACCATCGACTCTACGGTGCCTCACTTTAAAGGAACATTTACAAGGCGAGACTATCCGCGGAATATAGCATTAAAAGAAAACAGGGAGTGGAACCATGGACATCATATATGCGTTAATTTGCGCGTTGAAATTTTTTAGAATATAGTTTCATAACTAAGAGATAGAATTAAAGATCAAGAACTAGTTTAACATTTTCATGCACTCGCTAGACTCTTGATCTTAGTCATGGAGTCCTTCTTGTCATACTTACCATAGCCTTGTTCTTCCTTTACATCGTCGTTATCATTATTGTCATAGAAGTATTCTCATTAAAGTAGTAACAACACTTATCGTTAATAAACAAGGCACTAAAGAAAATCCGGGAACAGTGGGCCCACCTCGAGTCAAATGAGGTGGCGTACACAATTTACATATAATACGTGTTATGACGTTACTTATGAATGTCTTAGGGTAATCGGGTCTCTTCCTTGCACGTTCTAGGATATGTAGACATTTCTTTCACAATTCTTGCACTCTTGATTCAATCTTACTGAATGAATAGTAACTATTTTCAGTCGCGGATTTCTAGAGTTAGGAAAGTCCCCGAGGCGCGAAATCAAGCCTATACGTCTAAGACATGCCAAGAAAGGAAGGGGAAACCTTACATACCTCTTTCCGCTCCTTTTGCTATTCCAACTTCAAGCTGCAAATCCGCCAAAATCTACAAATTGGTCATGTTTACCAAATATGATTAGTGCCTTTAGAATTTGAAATCTTAAAATGACACTTGGCTACCGAAATTTCGGCAGCACTTCCCCTAAATACTCCATCCCACCAAGTCCGACTTGGCCAATTTCAACCAACGACAATCCGGAATTCAACCCGGCCAAACCAACAACACAATAACAACAACCATACTAACAATCTCCATATTCAATTCAAGTTACATTACAACAACTCAATCAATATGCTACTTTCTTTCAAAACCTTCCAACTCCAATGAAAACAATAATAATCTTATAATACATATTCCAACAACACCATATTAATATCTTTGTCTTTCATTCATGTAAAAACATAATATTCAATTCTCAAACTTCAACCACAAGCCTCCAACTACTATAATTTCTCTAGGATCATTAAGCTTTTTATTCGCAATATAGAATCCACACACATCATCAATCCATTCTTTCAAATAAAATTGACTCATTTTCCTCTATTCCATACCACAACTACACGGCCAATAGCATACATACACAACTTCTCCAAAATCATTCAACTTCCATTACTAACATAACATTTACAACAACAACCAAACATTAAATGAAGTAATTTAGCACATAATTTCTACACACACACACACACACATGCACGGCCTCTCCCTTATACTCTTGCTCTCCATAAATTTCACTCATTTTACACACTACATCATACACAACATCCATAACATATAAGAAAAGATGAATTTTTACCTTCTTGCTTCAACTCTTCACTTAGCTATATTTTTGTAGCTTGCAAGAACATAAGTCTTTCTTGCTCCAAAACCACTTCACCTTGCTAATCACCCTTCAAAGAATTATTTGGCTATGAAAAACAAGTTGGGAACTCTCTCTTCTCTTCTTTTTTTTTTTTTTCTCCTTCGGTTTCTTTCTCTTCCACAAGGCCGAATGGCCTCTTTTTTTCTTTCTTTTTCTTGTTCTCTTCCCTCTTGAAATTTCTAGAGACTTTTTAATAATAAAGATGACTCCCTATGTATAAATATATAAGTCTTCCACCAATTTTTCATATTTATAAATAGTCCCTCAATTTATTCACATGCCTCCTTTCTTCCCCTCTCTAGAAAATTCATCCATTTTCTTGGATTTTCTTAAAATAAATAAAGAAGACCTAGTGTCTTCCTTTGTAAGATTTAGTCCACATGTCCCCATAACTTGTAATTATCCCCCACTAATTAATAGAAATGTGGACATATGCTACACATGCCACACGGCCAACTTGGAACTTTCCGAGAATTTTTTTTTCCTTGAACACTTGTAAAATTACCATTTTACCCTTAGACTCTCTTAATAATTCCGCTTCTAAATTCTTCATAAGCAACTCATAAGCCAAGCAAAACAAAATAAGGCCTTGCTTGTTGTCCTCCCGCGATTGTCTTGAATTATCCGATTGCATAAAATGCGGGATATAACACATATCCATAAATAATCTTGTCCTTGGACTTACACCGATTAACTTGCTAATAATCCGTCGTACAAAAATACGGTATATAACATCTTCTACTAAAGCATTTATGTTCGGTGGTTGAGTTTCAGGCATGTTTTCTTCTTGAGGGTTTAAGGACGGCGCGACGACTTTTGATCGAGTAACTGGTGCCAGCGAATCGACCCCTGTCTATAAGAGAAAACAACTCAAAAGCTCCCAAGTTAGAGTCAAGTTTAAGCACGAAACACAAAATATCACGTTGTTTGCAGTTTATAGCATATAGAATCATATATTTTGTTTCAACTTCTTGATTGATTCACATTCCGAGGGTATTTTTGTCTTTTTGTAGTTTTGGGAATACTGATTTTCGGTAACTAGTTTGTATGGTTGATTTGCTTCTACCCATCGTATACTAAGGGCAATTTTATGTTTTTATTATAAGGGACCGAGTCTTAAATAGACTGCCTACGTGCCCCACCAAAGGGAAATCAGGTCCATCCATAGTTCAGGCATACGCAAAAAAGGTTTTTCCTATGCTACAAGAAACTTAGTTTTTCTACCCTGATCAGGCCTTATGTAGCTTCCCACATATCCCCAACGAACATCAGGTCGGCATGGTTTCGTTTACATAAAAAGGGAAAGGGATACTCTATCTTATTGAAAGCAAGAAGGGATACTTATGTTTTTCTACCGAACCATACTAAACAGGTTTTCATTGTCTTCTTTATCTTCATCTTTCATCCTCTTCCTCCCACGATGATCCAAACATGACCTTCATTCACGAGGTGTTCTAGCTCAAGCTTGAAATTCACACATTCTTCAATGTCGTGGCCGGGGCGGCCATGGTGATACACACAAACCCTTTTTTTCGGATGTCCTGGGCGACCCTGATAGGTTTGTGGCAGTGCCCTTATCTTTTTCACGCTACATAGTAGGGAGTGGATTCTGGCGTATGACTCTTCGAATTTGGAAAAGTCACTCCTCCAGAACCTAACATTTGATATCCTTTCTAGGTGGTTTCTTACTTGGTCATGAGTTAGGAGAGAGTGGGGTCCCCACAGTTGGCTAATTCTCCCTTGTTCAATCCATTGGATAAGCTTTCTTTCCAATGCTCCACACTCATTGGTGCTATGTCCGGACTGACTTCGGTGATAGAGGCATTTTCTATAAATCATAGAAAGAGCACATGGTGGCAACAGATTTGGGCTTTGCACGTATACTCCAAAGCTCCCTAAAGTTTCCAAGAGTTCTTGTTTGGGAAACTCTACCGGCATACCCCAATTGTGTGATCTTATGCCCTTAAGAACAATTGTGCACGAAATTGGAGGTTCCTCGAGTTGAGATCCGTCCGAGTCTCCATAGGCTTTCAGATTGGGGATAAGTAGTTCTTCATTTCCGTATGGTATGGGGTCATGCCCTTCTTGTTGACTGAGTGGGACATAACTCCCAAGTTGTGCTTTAGGAGCCTCTCCCTATTTTACCCGATTGGCAGGGTATTGCTTTGTTAGTTCCTCAAAATAAGCTAGAAGAGTTTCTGCTTCATTCATTTTCTCATTTGCCGCCTTAGTGGTTTGTACAACCTCTTTCATTCTAGCAGTGGCTAGGGCCATTCTATCGTCCCATTGTCGATTTTTCTCACTTGTTACTTCCATGTTCTCGTCGTCACTGACTAGGTTGACGTAAGGCGAAGTTGCACTCATGTTGCCTGGAGTTTCCATTTCCTATTAGCAAATCAACCTTTTAAAAGTGGAGCTAAATTGGTTTTGGTGGTTATTTTCTTTGGTTTTTCTTTTGGGTAGTGACTGGAATGTGGATCAATCAAGAGTTTCGACAATATATATGATTTTCACACAAAGTAGTTATATCAAGTAAGCATTTAGGCAATGTATAATTCGCTTTCCTATACCTCGTTGCTCCAAGGCTACTAGCGTATGAAGCAAAATTGTGCCATATGTAAAACAAATGTATTGTTCCCAAAGATAAAATCCCCAGTGCTTTTCATTAATGATATTTTCCCAAGTGGGATTACAAGGCTTTTTAAAGTAAATGCAATAATCAGAAAAAGTCCACTCCACGGACAGAAGTCTGCTCCCTATCATCTCGTGCCTTCTTGGCCCTTCGAAGGGCAGTCTGAATGGCTACATGTGCTGGCATCAATGCTGTCCCGATCCATTGACCCCTCTGACCATCAGCTAATGATGTCCTCGTATCTATGGCTTCCTTAACAAAAGTGTCAAGCCATTCCAAACTCTTCAATGAAGCATCTGCCTCGTCTGTCAAACTCTCAATTATTTTTTGATCATATTCTATCTTTGCTTGATGATCCATTTCTCTTCCTTCTATTCGTTGTTTTATTCTTCTAACTTGAATTGCATTCGCGATTTCCCTATCCTCAGGAAATTTGTACAGATATGGTCCTGGAGTGGCAATAACAGCTAACTCAGCCCTAAGCCACTCATAGTGATTTTCATCATTGCTTGGATTGTTTGGATCCTTATCCCACTTATCTTCCCTTATCACATTCTTCCAATCTTTCTGAGCATCTTTTATTCCCTCGATGCGACCTTCTTCATAATCTCGTAGAAGCTCTCTCATATTACCCACATTCGGAATAACCTGTCTCATACGAAACTGTCTAAGAACTCTCAATGGTGCGTAGGGTCTGCTTCCCCTAATGCCCATAAGTGGTAGATATGGCCATCTACGGCTCTTAACACAGATAGTCTTGGAGTGAAAATCAGGTACCCGTCACCTGATATGTTCTTCTCTCAGTCTGGAAAAGATGTGAGCCTATCATTTTTTATCTTGAACCCCACAAGGCATAGCAGCGACTCCCAAGTCATCCTTTCTCAGGCTGGATCTCGGCGGGTAGATAAGCCGCTCTTATCTAAATGCTTAAGTATCCACCATTGGACTAAGAGGTTGCAACCTTGGAAGTAGTAATAATGGTCACGACATTTTCCCAAATTTCGGTGTATGTCCGATAGAATAACGGGGATGATGTCAAAATATTTTGTAATCCCATTGGTTGTGACTCCCCTAAGAACAGCATGGGTAACAAAGACAACTCGGGTATCAATAGCTAGGGAGCATTTTGTGGAAATACCATGGTTCCCAATAGGTAAGTGATAAAGGCTAGTGTTTGATTAGCTTCCCAGGATTGGGGTGAGGAAAACTCAAGGATGTGGTTCTCGTACCCCTATTTGGATGAATACCTCCCATATAACTCTCTAAAAGCTATAGTGGGTCCCCGTGCCTAATCGGCTTTGCTGACAGCAAACATGTCTTTGATTTCTCTTTGGGTAGGTTTGTAAGGGATAAGGATATTCTGAGCTAGTTTCTTTTTGGATCTGTTGGCACTTCCTACTCTTTCCAAGACATCTCTAATCTCTTCTAAAGTGGGAGTCTCTATCTCTCCAAATCTGAACACCATTCTGTCATTTTTTTCCAATAACCGGTAATGATCTCTAGCAGTCCCGGATCCCCAGTCATATCCATCAACGAAGGCAGATGCCCTGTACAACTCTTTATTTCTTTCTTTTGATCATTAGTCAAACCTTTCCACCATATCACTAAACCTGGTGGTGAATCCATAACCATATCAAACTGCACATTATGAGACATCCGCAAGACAAAACACTATTTGTTCCCTGCCCCCAGGAACAATAATTTATTTCACACATAGCACAATAATGCTTCCAAATAGCAAATAGTGGGATGCAGTGTCTTCAGTTTTTACACCATCTAAACACAGTAAGGTATTTTCTTGTCCGATTCAGGTAGGTTTGATATACCCAAACTGGTCTATGGTCAGCATGTGCTATATCAGTAGGGATTTGGCTTCGCTCTACACTAATTATTCTAGAGTGATTTTCAAACGAATGACATAGGTTACCCAAGCGGACAAGCTGGGGGTGGGTTCTCTACGGTTGTGGGATGACCGCATGCCCACTCGACCTTAGAGACCTCCAAAGAATGTATTAAAGGTTTTTAGTGAAGGTATGACCGCAGCTCATCCCGCTTCATTACCCTTAGAAAAAATATAAAATAAATGCCAGGAGTGGCAGAGTATGCATGCATGAATGACAGTTATATTTTGCCAAAATTTAAACACATAAACAATTTATATCACTTAAACAATGTATATCATACAAACGCACAAATAATTGGAACCCTTATGGTTAGAACCTTAGATTGTACCCAGCAGAGTTGCCATCTGTAGCCGTTCTATTTTCTTCAATTCGTATTTGCATTTGCCTCATTTAAAGGAAAGTGTCCCGGGAAAGTACGGTTGTCAATCGTATCGGAAAAAAGGAAAAAATATACTTCTATGTGGATGGTGCTCTAAATGGACTTATTTTAGAGTCGCCACCTAATTTTTAGGAAATTAGGAAAACTAGTTCGAAAAGGGTTCATTCAAAACAGTTAAATTTTAAAAGAATCCTAATCTAACTAAAGTATGGGTAAGGGCTCTGGTGATCCCCCGGGGAAGGTGTTAGGCACCCCGGTATTAAGGATCCGCTAAATTGCGGTTTACCTACTAGTTCCAATAGTATGCCTTAAGTTATGAATTGTTTTTGATAAAAAATTCTCAGGTTTATATTTCTGCAATAATGAATGTCATTTACGCAAAATATCATATCTTGGGTGCCGGGTTTCGGGCTTGGACACATAGGTTAAGACCCGAGGGTGCTTAACTTAAGTAGAACACCACATAAGCCTACCCTTTAAAAGTCCTTTAAAAATCTTCTGTTTTTCAAGTAAAGTTCTCCCTTTTATTAGGGCATACCATTATAATCCTCATAGGTTCACCTTATCTGTTTCTAATCTCTCATCCTTCCTTAAATTCAATTTAGTTCTTAAATCCAAGTCATTTATGTTCAATCTCTCAAAGTTAATACATCAACCCCGTTTTAGAGTCAAATTATGAAATGCAAGCTTATATTAAGAGTAATTCGTATTTCACATCTGTTTTATACATGGCTTTGAAAGTCAGTTTTGGCAACTCTAAATCTTAAGTTCTAATCTATAAAGGTTCCAACAATACTTAAATAAAACAAGTAAACAGAATATTTTCAAAATAACTAAAGGGATCGAGAGAATGAAGATGGAGAAAGGTTAATCGGATAAGCCTATCTCCTCACCCTCTTAGACCTTTTGTTGCAATTTCGAGCTTCATTTATTCTTCATCTGAAAGCTCCAAATGTCAAAGTCTTTGCCTTGTCTCCTACTACTTCTCTTCTTGTCATTCCATATTGCTTGGATTCCATATGTATGCTCCAATTGTGCAATATTCGTCCTTGTAGTATTCTCTGAACTTGTTTATTCGTACTTCGCAAGAATAGAAACGAGAATGATTAGTAAATAGGATACGCCACCCTACGGGGTGACGTTTATGAAAATATAATATCCCTTAATTTCACATCAAACTGTGGGAGCTTTGATTACTAAAGGCTCAGAATCATCCTTCTTTCAAATATGGAAAAAGGACCCCTGAACATGTCATGGCTGCGAAATAGCGATCCGTCAGTCATTCTATTGCCTCATCAAGCGCATGTTGGTTTCTATTTTATAACTAGACTATGATCATCATTGCCCACAGAGGGATAGAACATTTCCGGACTAGGCATTCTCAAGTTAAGTATTCAAATCAGTAAACTTTCAATCAAGTATAGAAATCTGTTCTTTTAAAAGTGAGGCCTCAAGTTAAACAACTCTTCATCGACCCAAGTGTAGTATCGTATTCAAATCAGTAGGATTTTTATCAAGTGTGGCATCTGCGATGTTCTTTCAAAAACAGCAGAATTTGTCCATAAAACACAATAGCAAAATGACCCATAGCCTCTGCAGTCGTTTGGTCCAAAACCTCAAGTGCAGCATTTGTTCAGATCAGTGTAATACAGGAGCATAGCAGCTGGTTTGGGACAGCATCAAAACATCAATTTTTTAACCAAAATGTAGCAGTGGCAGGTGGCAAAAATTCAACAGCAGCATGCCTTTAGAGAGTGACAACATTTGGCCTCAAAGCTACCCAAAACTTAGTTCAAAATGCCATAACAACCAATTAAGCATACCAGCCAAAAGTACACTATTTTGAGCCTCATAACACTAGCAGTTGTGTTGAGAACATCAACTCATACTAAACACAGAAACTCAGTTACAGGTAACAGCAGAGTAGTAGTAATAAATAGCAGCAACTACTTCATTGAGCTTAGCATTACACTCCCATCAAGTATAACATTTGTTTCTTTTAAAACTCTGCAGTTCCCTAAGTGTAGTATCAGCATTATTCTTTTACCGAGCAATGATGGGGCGACGAGAATCGACGAACAATTTTCCACCCAATTCGATTTTCGATGAACGGAAACGACTTCCAAAAATTATATTCAGGGGAGAACATCCTCGAAACTCAATGGCTTCGCTGGGTTTCTGAGTGTTCTTACTCTTAGGGTTATGAGAAACACATTTAATGGTATAAGAACCAATTTTTTGGTCTCAAAGCCATTTTTAGTCTATGTTAATTCTGAAAAAATCTCCCCCTTAAAATGAGGAGGAATGTTTCTATTTATAGACCCAAAATGGAGTATGACTGTTCCAAAATTGAAATTCAAAATCCCCAAAACTCACACAAGAAGGTGAGCAAAATCCGTTGAGAAAATCAGAGAGAAAGGACACGTTACCGTTGAAACCCAGCTGGAGGTGTACATTTACAGAGGAAAATTCGTTGCCCCACTATTAGGGTTCTGCCCGTTGGTCTTTTTTTTTTTTGGAGGGGGGTGGGGGTTTTAAGAACCCCCCCCCCCCTTTTTTTTAAAATAATAATGTAGTTATACTCTTTACATAGTTTCAAACCGACGTATTAACTTAAAACACCCTTGTAAAATAATATTTGTAAGGAATAAAATTCGCAATTTATAGTTTAAAAATGCGAGCTTTAAAATGAGCCCGATATTGACATAGTTCTAGATAATACTTAACAATGTGAAAAAATGCAGCCAAAATGAGCCGTAATTCGTATGTTATTTTAATTTAGCAATTTTCCCGAACTAGACGGAAAGGGATACACATTTTCTCTTTGAATTACACTTATACGAGTAAATAGCCCGTATTTTCTTAAATTCATCAGTTTTCACAATCTTAAACAATTAAACGTCAATTTTCACAACTTTATCGGGATTTCAGACTTTTAAAACTTCAAAAACGTATCCTTATTCTGTCTTGGGTCGGGAACTTTGAGAATTAAACTACGTGTATTAGGAGGTGAAAATTAGCTGTCAACAATACCTGCCAGTACTGTGGTTTTGTACTGACCTACACTTGCTGCATTCTTTTACGAGTGCAGAGTTTCAGGTTGGGTCTTTTTCCGTCTCCCGAGGCTGATAGTCGCTATCAGGATAACTTCGAGTTTACAGGGTGAGCACGAGACGTTCACTGCCTTGAAGACTCCTCTTATTATGTCTTACCTTTCCATTGTGAGAGATAGACGGATTGATGTATTATTATATTTCAGACTTGTATATTTTCACTTAGATGCTCTTGTATGGCTTAGACCAGACCCTGGGTGTATTTTCTTACTTCCACACTATTTCTATTATATATTATCATGAGACTTACGTGATTATTATCTTCCGCTTAATTGACTTATTTATTTATGTCTTTATTTTCATTGGGTTGAGGGTTCGCTTACCGAGGTGGAAAACTTAGGTGCCCGTACGGCTTAGCCAAATTGAGTCGTGATAAGTTAGCAGCTGAACCCTAGGTTACCCGATCTATATTACAAGAGCATGGCTAGTACAATCAATTGGTATTTGATTCTTATCTCTTCTCTCACACATGGTGAGGACTCTAGCTATTATAGCCCGAGGTGAGGTTCCAGAGCAAGCAGCTACGGCTGGCACCCGAGGGCGAACGATAGCCCGAGGTCAGGTGTCAGAGCCCATAGCTACGGCTGGCACCCGAGAGCGAGCGACAGCCCGAGGATGCGGCAGAGCTAGAGGCCGTGGTGCTGCCTCAGCCAGGGGCAGGGCTCCTGTGGTAGGACAGCAACATTAGAGATCTCCATCTCCGAGCACACGAGTATCGGCGGGATCGAGACCGAGCCGCGAGAGAATGGGTGGCCCCGGCAAGATGGACACGGCTGTGGTTACTTCTTATCAGGCCATGGAGGATACTATGGCCAGGGTCTTACTTCATCTAGATGCCCAGCAGGCTGCCGCTGGTGTTATTACTCCTGGCGGAGGTTCACAGACCAGAATTGGGGCGCAGACCCCTGAGCAATAACCTACTCGGGTAGCATACCCTGCTGTAGCTATGCTCCCCGTATTGATGTGTCACCTGCTCCTGGTGGTAATTTTTGGCCCATAGAGGGCGCTATTATGACCGTGTCTGATCCAGATCTTGTTGGAAGGTTCAAGAAGTTAGAGTCGCCGAGGTTTTCAGGTACTTCTTCTAAGGACGCTTATAAGTTCATCCCGGATATGTATGAGTTACTACATAGGATGGGGATCGTGGAGACCCATGGAGTTGACTATGTGTCCTACCAGTTTCGCGACGACGCGAAGACTTGGTAGTTGTATTTTATGCCTTGCAGACTTGAGGGCTCCTCTCGCTTGACTTGGACTCAGTTCTATTGGACTTCCTTGAGAAGTATGTGCCCCGGTCTTTGAGAGAGGCGCGTAGGGAGGAGTTTCTACGTCTACAGCAGAGGGGTATGACTGTGGAGGCCTATGTGACTCGTTATCTGTATCTAGCCAGTTATACCACCCTCTTGATCCCTACTGAGCCTGACAGGATTGGGCATTTTGTTAGTGGGTTAGTTGGTCTTCTTCAGACTCCTTGCCTTCAGATGGAGGCCATGGGGGCTTCCTTCCAGTCCATCGTCGAGCATGCTTCTTTGTTTGATGCCGCTAAGGCCCGTGCATTTGGAGGCCGTAGTGATTAGAGACCACGTCAGACTAGGGTTATGGTGGTTCTAGTTCGAGAGGCGTCGGTCAGTCTTCTAGGCCATATCAGCCATATTCTGGACGCCCTATGCACTCGGTTTTACAATCTACCTCCAGTGAGCCACCCAGATGCTCCTGAGAGTTCATTTTCTCAATCAGTAGACAGGGTTGTTTCATTCGGGTCCTCAGCTTTAATTTATCAGCCTTCATCCCCTCTGATCTACTTTTCATGTGGAGAGGTTGGACATATTTCTAGGAGGTGTTCTCGACCCAGATGAGATTATCAGACATATAGGACTCCGACATCATTTGGTAGTCGAGGTGGTGCTTCTCAGAGGGGCTGTGCTCACTCAGGCCGCGGTGGTTCTCTGGGTTCCAGAGGTGGATCTCAGGTAGCTAGAGGCGGTTCCCAGAGTGTGAGAGTTGGATCTCAGACTAGATGTGGTGAGGCCCATTGTTACTCATTTTCGGATTGGCCCGAGGCAGAGGCCTCAGATGCTGTTATTGCAGGTACCATTTCTGTCCGTCATATTATAGCATCTGTGTTATTTGATCCGAGATCCACTTATTCGTATGTGTCTGCGTATCATGCAGTTGGTTGGAATTTTCCTTGTGATAGCATAGATATACCTGTTCATGTGTCTACTCCGGTTGGAGATTCTGTGGTTGTTGATCGAGTTTACCGGTCCTGTTCGGCTACTTTTATGGGGTATGACACTTGGATAGATTTGATGATTCTCGATATGGTGGACTTTGATATTATATTAGAGATGTCCTGGCTTTCTCCTTATCATGCGATATTGGAATGTCACACCAAGAAAATCACCTTAGCCATGCCGGGCATTCTTAGGCTTTAGTGGAGAGGTACTCCTAGTCCCGCTCCAAAAAAGATCATTTCCTT
>NC_081345.1:67574666-67587963 GCF_029784015.1 Lycium ferocissimum
TATTCTAAAAATACACATGACATCTAAACTGTCCAAATAAATGTCTATTCACTTTTAGAAGAGCATACAAAGTAAAAGAAAATGAGGTTATTGATCCACGGAACCGAATGACAAAAGAAACATCCCAAATACTTATCACAAAAGAGGATTCGGGCGTTAAATCATGGCCAAATGTAGTGGCACATTATCTTGGTTTTTAATGGGTTAAATAACTCTTTTAAGACTTAAAAGAACTAGAGAGATTGACAAAACTTAACTTCTGAGAATTTAAAACCAATTTGGAAAAGCTAATTAGCACCCATTTTCAAGTTGCTTTAAAGATTAGCAGTTTTATCATCTTGCTTGCAAAGTTCATTCTTTTTTTTTAGACATCTAAATGACATGAAAATAGACTTCAGTATGCCTAACTCAAATCTTAGCTTATGAACATATTTATAAGACTAAAAAGATCAAGAGGGAATCACAACTTTATTCTAACCTTAATTTAACTACCGATTTGTGAAGTATGCAAATTCAAGCTTAGGTATATGTAAAAAATCAGTAACTTTCTAGAGGCTAAAACTGAATACCTTCTCATCTCAGGGGTCTAAACAAAATATTTTTTTTAATGAGAACAAATGGGCTAACACATAACAACAATAAGAAGCTGGATACAAATCACTAAACTGCTATGCATACTTAAAGTTATAGTAAAAGACAGTTCTTGAAGGAGTTAAAAATATTCAATTTAAAACACGACATAAAATGGGAAGGATTTGTCCAGCTGATTTTAGGAAGAATAATCAAGAGCAATACCTAGTTCTCAAAGTAATCCTTACGAATGAAAACAATATTTTTAGTCAAAACCAACAAACTTAGAAGAAACATGTACTGTATCCTCCATCTCTCATTTTTATAAAAATGAATATCTATAGCCAAGTATTTAGGCCACTCCAAGTCCATACTAGTAACAACAACATCCACCGACAAGACTAACTCGATTCTAGGTGGTAAATGCAAAGAAGCAGAGCTAAATATAATTAGGTCTCTATTTGACTTTAAATAGAAGCTCATACTCGTGCTCATATGAGAGAGGGATTCATATTAGTATTCCCACCACCCAAACAAAGACGCACTTGAATTCAAAAAATACATGAAAACTTATCACATTTTCCATGCACATGACAAAGAAAAGGAATGGAGTGAAAGGTCTGATTTGAACAGTTAAGGGGGTAAAGGAACACAACAAACAAGGGACTCCACAAAATACTTATTTCATGACACTATAATTTCATAAGTACCTTCTCTTGCCCTATACTATTAATTGATTTTAACAGCCCATTAACCAACTCAGACTAATATCGCAATATTCAAGTAATCACATTACAGATAGTGACAACAGATTAACACTAGCAGCCAAATGAACAATCCAAGGATTTTGGTACTTATCACAAATTGTGAGGTTTTGAACTAGCAATAGTTTCAAAGATGAAGCAATAGGACAACAAGAATATCCTCGATACGAGCACAAGAGTAGCAAGTAGCAAATAAGATAGCAACTCAAGGAGGTTTGAAAACTCCCCAGTCATGCAAAAAATAAGGAGGGGTAAAGAATGAGTATCAATGGATTCTTATCCTTTAATAGGTTAATCGGCTCGGAAAGATACTAAGTAGTTGCCAAAAAAGTATCAACTCGACCGGACACAAGTTTAAGAGGGAACTTCAAAACAAACTGATCTTCCTTCACATGCCAAATATTAAGTTTGAAAGTCAAGACAACAAAGAGGAGTTTCCACCCTCCATTTCTAATGCCGCACAAGATCCAAAGGCTTCTAGAACCTCGGCATGGCAAGCTATTAGAAGGGGCTAAACCCTATCCCTTATGAAAAAATAATCAAACAAGAAAGCTTTGGAAAGGACTAGATTAATACATAACATAAAAAAATCTAACTCACTTAGCAAAAGATATTTCCCATCTCTTAAAATACAGAAAAAGAAAACCAAACTATCTGCTGATTTCTCCGTAAAAACATTAACAAGTAAGTGGGTTCAAATTGCACTCAAACATTAACACGTTACTTAATCACAAAGTGAGTTTGTACTTCTATAATCCATCAAGGTGTTTCTAATCTCATTTTTCCTTCTTTAATCCCATAATAACTACTTGTGACCAACCAATTGACCATGATTACTAGCTAACAACATTACTCAAGAGCTAATCACATCCAAGCTAATGACAGAACAAATTAGGCACATAGCTCATTATTGGTGACTATCTAATAATTTAATTCATGCTAACAGTCATAAATTGATCACCAAGAATCAACCATGGATGATTTAAACCAATTATTAAAAACAAGAAACAGACCCTAAACATGTGATGCACTAACTCAGAACTGAAAACAGGAACAAGAAACTAAAAAAAAAAAAATTGCGAGAATTGGAAAAATTATCTTTTTTGTCGAGCAGTGACAGGGTTAAACACATATTCGACGAAATTAGTCGTTCTACACTAATTTACAACAAAATGGGGAGAGAACACATTCCAGCCAACTAAACCAAATAAACGACGAGAAATACTTGAACGACTACATTTCTACTTTTACAAAATTGAAGATGAAGAGAAGACGAGTACGATTACCTTCTTCGTAACAGTGAACTGAGGCTATTGTCATTGTCGAGTCCCCGAATCCGCTCGAAGTAGTTTGTTGTTAAGCCGAGAACTTGAAAGAAGATTTTGATAACAAAAAAAAAAAAAACTTAATTTAAAAAATAGAATTTTCTACAGAATCCAAGTTTTAACAAAAGGAATTTTATGAGGGGGGAAGCTTGTGAAAAATAAAAGGGATTTTTTTTATGGTTTTTCAACTTCTTGAACTTAAGGGGGATTTTTAACTATCGAGAAAACTTATGAAAAATTCGGATTTCTCAAAAATGTTGAACCTCCCTAACAACCCATAGAGGGGTTGTATTTATAGCCGGGGAAAAAAAAAGGGAACTCAGATTCAACATTGAAAACCACAAAAAAAGGGTGGAATCATTTGAAATCAAATTCAAACGGAAAAAAGAATAATGAATAGAAGAGAAAGAAATCACCTTTTCAGAGATGATTTCAAATCTAGAGGTTCATTGGGACTCCGAATTTAGTGGACTCGGATCCGATACCTTACCCATGGGTCGACTAAGATTCGACCTTGAAAACCGACGGTTCTTTTACTCCTCTTCAATCAACCTATGATATGATGCTCAAACTCCATTTTGGCTCGCCACCATATCAATCGAAGGGAAAAGAGACGTGGTATGAGTGGAGAGGCAAGAAAAGCTTCAAACCAACAGATTTCAGTATTTTTTCGATTTAAGAGAGAGAAGGTTGTTTGGTTTTGCAATCCAATGGGCGTGGTGGACAGGCAATGTGACGGAAGTGAGGGGGTGGCGGCGTGGCAGCGTCGATGGTTGAAGAGAAGTGTAGGGATTCGTTTGGTTAGGGCTGTTAGTTGAAGGAGAAAGAACTGAATAGGGGCTTGTTTGGTTCCTGATTAGAGACTTGGGGTTTTTTAGTTTAGGGGTTGGGCCGGGTCAGTCGGGTTTTGGGCTGGGGCGGTTATGGGCTGCTGATTTTGTTAAGAGAAAAAGGGAGATGGCCCAATATCTTTAGGTAGATGAATTAATTTCTAATCCCCCTCTATTTCAATCAATTAATTAAAATATTCTTCTTCGTCTTAATTGATTCCCACAAAATGCATACCTATATAAATTATGACACAAGTAATTTAATATACGTATTTAGTTTAAAAATAGAGTAAAAGATGATTAATATGGTGATAAGCAGGATTAAAGGAAAAATGTTAATGCCAATATTGATATACGAATATCAGCATTATTATTATTTTTCGAATGTTTTTAATTATATATAAAAAAATGATGTTTAGTCCTTTTTAATTATAAAATATGATGTTTGGTCATTTTTAAGAAACAATAAAAATGCTCTTAACTTTAGAGAGATATATCTCGAAAAATAGCGTAATAATTAGTGCAAATATTCCTAACTCGTTTGGGGAATTTTTCAGGACTAAAAGCATAGTGAAATTAATTAAATGAAAAGAGAGAGACAAAATTGGGTGTCAACAGCTTGTCCCTCTTCGACCAAGGATGATGATAGAGTCTTTGGACGAAGACGTTGACGTAAACCCGATTTTGTTCCGACGAGTAAATCAAATTAGGTTTGGAAAGAGTACAAGTGAAAAAGAGTAATTCTTTTGGGGAAGGAGAGGTGGGTTTATGAATTCGACCGAACTCTGGTTCCTGAGTAGCCTACATATCTCGGGTCATAAGAGAATCAGGTCGATGTAGTTCAAACAAAGAGATGGTAAAATTTGGAGAGGTCCCCAAAATTTTGCCCCAGTGTCTGAATTATGAGGACACCGGCTTTCTTGTTATGGACAGGGGAATGATAGTTTTGTTGGAGTTTTGGAAGGCTTGAGTTGTAGCGAATTTTTGAGTGATCCTCAAAAATTTTGCCCCAGTGTTATAGTTATGGTAACACGAGGGTTTGAAGATGGAAAGGGTAGTAGTTTCAAAGCATGAGCGAAAATAGCTAGCATGGAATATGACTGGCTTGACTCTGAGTTCCCTACATGTTGAAGAGAACGAGAATTAATTCAGATGTGTTTTAAAGAAAATGAGAAGATAGAAAATTTTGAGGGATCCTCAAAATTTTGTCCCAGTGTCGAATTATGGTGACACTAGATGTTGTTAGGAAGATGTGGTCAAATTTTGGGAAAGATTGCTGATGAAAAAGGTCTTTCTGATGACGGGATGTACTTTTGCAGCTTCTTGATTATAAATGTGGCGGCCGCAACACACCCATAAGCGAGACTCTACACGAATGCATCTATGTGCTGTCATAGGATCATATCACAAAGACGTCGTACGGACCGACCCTCGAATTGTCCCAAAGATCGTATTATGACGACCTTAGGACGCGGAAGAATTTGACTGAGTCTCTAGAATGTAGATTCTCAAAAGAAGTGACTTCTTAAAAAAAATTGAAAGAAACTAGTTGGCAAGCTAAAGCGGAGAGCGGATTCATTGACTCAAGCTTGTGAGTTTGATGTCCTCATCAAGCGGGGCGCCTCAGTTCGCTATGGCAGAGATAGTTCCACGTTGTATTGTGTTTATCTGTAAAAAATGTAAAGATACCTGTGCAGTTCAAAGTTATAACGTAATAATAACATAAAGAAATAAAGGAAGGGATTGTAGACAAACTAGAATTGAAAGCACCGATTTGCGGAGTGACTGAAATGTAAAGCTTCCAGCTGGCGGAGCAACTGTAATGTAGAGGCTTCCGGCTGGCGGAGCAACTGTAATGTAAAAACTTCCCGAGCAACCGTAATGTAAAGGAGCAACTGTAATGTAAAGTAAAAATCTCTGATTGGCGGAGCAACTGTAGTGTAAAGGCTTCCGGTTGGCGGAGCAACTGTAATGTAAAAGCTCTCGGCTAGCGGAGCAACTGTAATGTAAAGTAAAAATCTTCGATTGGCGGAGCAACTGTAATGTAAAGGCTTCCGGCTGGCGAAGCAACTGTAATGTAAAAGCTCCCGGCTAGCGGAGCAACTGTAATGTAAAGTAAAAATATCCGATCGGCGGATTTGTTGACGAAGTTAGACGGCGATCCCCGATTGGCGGGGTAATTGGCGTTGTTAGACGGTATCCTCAATTGGCGAAGTTAGTTGACGCAATTTGTTGGTATCTCTGACCAGTGAAGTTAGTCGCAGTTAGATCGTATCTCCGATTGGCGGAGTTATTTGACGCAGTTAGAGTGTATCTTCAATTGGCGGAGTTAGTCATGATTAGATCGTATCTCCGATTGGCGGAGTTATTTATTTGTATCTTGATTGGCGGAGTTAGTCGCAGTTAGATCGTATCTCCGATTGGCGGAGTTATTTGCCGCAGTTAGATTGTATATTCAATTGGCGGAGTTATTATTAAGGAACAAGGCTGCTACGGGGGCCCCCATCTCTCGAATGATCGACCTTGACTCTGTTTCCGGAGATACCTGCAAATTTAAATAAAACGTTCAGAGATGAATAAGCCAAGATAACAAAATAAAATAGGAGAAGGTTATTTTGGCTCATGGTGTAGAGATGGATCTTGTGACGCCTCCACCGGAAGCTCGCTTCGATGTCATCTCGTCATAATTCCTGTCAATCCTGTATTCAAAGAAAAATTCTTAGTTTGGGAGGGGGTGTTGATTTGTGTCGATCGTGGCCCTAGCCTTGTCACTTGAATGCTTTGAGCTTCTTTGGTTGCGGAGATCTCTGTCCGGAGACTTGGTAGGTGGAAAAATACATAAATGCACTTTGAAAGAAAAAATATGGTATTTTAGAAATCGGATATGCATGTATATATACTACGTATAAATGCGATAAAACTATCATTTTTTAGATTATGACATATTCCAAAACGCATTGAGCTTCTCCATTCTGATGCCTGCATCCAAACGGTGTCTTTGCATAGTCTGTTCCTCTGATGACGCTTCTTCATATTCAAGCCAAGTGTCGCGATGTCTTTGACGATGAGACCGATCCTAATCTATAGTTACATTACAAATAAAAGGTTTCTTAAGGGGTATGACCGAACCTTTTTAGGTTGCCTATGTATCCCAAATAGGAATCAGGTCTGTACGTAGTTCGGGGGTACAAATGAAAAGAAAATGATATGTAATGTGATGTGACCGAGCCTGACTCAGGCTGCCTACGTATCCAAACGGAATCAGGTCGTAAAGTAGTTCAATTACAATAAAGGGGTAAAATAATGCAATGACCGAGCCTGACTCAGGCTGCCTACGTATCCAATCGGAATCAGGTCATAACGTAGTTCAATTACAATAAAAAGAAGATTAATAAAGGGACCGAATCCGATGGGGATTGCCTACGTATCCCACTAAGGGAAATGAGGTTGAATCGTAGTTCCAGTTACATGACGATAACATTTTTTTGGGGTTTTCTATTACAAGAGACCGGACCCGATGTGGGTTGCCTACGTATCCCACCATGGGAAGTCAGGTCAGCGTAGTTCTGTTATAATAGAAATGCAAATTACAACGAAAAAGAAAAAGCTAGCTTGGATGTCTTCAGATGTAGTACTTCTTGATTGAGTCTGAGTTGATGGGCTTCGTGCTCACTTTACCATCCATTTCTACCAAAATCAATGCTCCTCCTGAAAGCGCTCGATGAACCACGTATGGGCCTTGCCATTTTGGTGCTAATTTCCCTTTAGCTTCGTCCTGATGAGGAAATATTTGCTTTAAAACCAACTGCCCTGGTTCGAATTTCCTAGGCCTTACTCTCTTGTTAAATGCCTTGGACATCATATTCTGATAAAGCTGACCGTGACAGACAACGTCCATCCTTTTCTCATTAATGAGCATCAGCTGTTCGTGTCTACTACGTATCCATGCTGCATCGTCCAAACCAACATCTTGGATAATCCTTAGAGAAGGTATCACTACTCGCAGTATCACAGCCTTCGGAACCCTAGACCAAAGATATAGGGAGTTGCTCCTGTGGATGTTCTAGCAGTGGTACGGTAACCAAGCAAAGCATATGGTAATTTTTCATGCCACTGCCTGTGATTGTCTGTTATCTTCCTCAAGATCTTCTTGATGTTCTTATTTGCTGCCTCGACTGCTCCATTCATCTGTGGTCGATAAGCTGTGGAATTTCGGTGGGCAATCCTAAACTTTTCACAAGTCTCTCTCATAAGATCGCTGTTGAGATTGGCTGCATTATCTGTGATAATTGACTCTGGAATCCCAAATCGGCAAACTATATTGTTGCGAACAAAATCTGCTACCACCTTCTTTGTTACTGCCTTGTATGTTGAAGCTTCGACCCATTTAGTGAAATAATCGATGGCCACCAAGATGAAGTGATGTCCATTTGATGCAGGGGGTTCGATAGGTCCAATCACATCCATGCCCCAAGCGGCGAACGGCCAAGGGGAACCCATTACATTGAGCTCATTTCGGGGAACTCGAATGAAATCTCCGTGAACATGACATTGATGACACTTTTGTACATAGCGAATGCTGTCTCTTTCCATAGTCATCCAAAAGTATCCCGCTCTCAGAATCTTCTTTGCCAAAGTGAATCCGTTCATGTGGGGTCCACATGTCCCTGCGTGTACTTCTTCTAACAACCTCGTCGCCTCTGTGGCATCCACGCATCATAGCAATCCCAGATCTGAAGTCCTCCTATATAGGATTTCTCCGTTAAGGAAGAAGTGATTTGCCATTCTCCTCAAGGTCCGCTTCTGTTTGTTAGTTGCTTTTTTCGGATATTCTCTCGACTCGAGCAACTTCTTAATGTCGTAGTACCATGGCTGGCCATCCAATTCTTCATCGACATGAAAACAATATGCTTGCTGATCATGTATTTCTACCTTGATAGGGTCGATGTAATTCTTGTCCGGATGTTGGATCATTGATGACAATGTCACAAGGGCATCAGCAAACTCATTTTGGATTCGAGGGACATGCTTGAAGTAAATCTCTCTGAACTGCTTGCACAACTCCTTCATGCAATGTAAGTATGGAAGAATTTTGACATTCTTGGTGGTCCATTCTCCTATTACCTGATGAACTAATAGGTCGGAATCGCCTATTACCAAAATTTCTTTGATGTTCATATCAACTGCCATCCTAAGCCCAAGGATGCAAGCTTCGTATTCTGCCATATTTTTCGTGCAGGAAAATCTGATCTTTGCCGAGATAGGGTAGTGCTGACCTGTCTCGGAAACCAAAACTGCTCCTATTCTGACTCCTTTGAAATTTGACGCTCCGTCAATGAACATCCTCTATCTTGAGTAAGGATCTGAAATATCTTCTCCTGCGAATAGTACTTTCTCATCAGGAAAATAGGTTGTAAGCGGCTTGTATTCATTGTCTACCGGGTTCTCTGCAAGGTGATCCGCCAATGCTTGTCCCTTGACGGCCTTCTGAGTTATGTACACGATATCAAACTGACTTAACAAAATCTGCCATTTTGCTAATATTTAGTAGGCATCGGCTTCTGGAAGATGTATTTGAGTGGATCCATCCTTGAGATCAAGTTCGTGGTGTATGCAGATAGGTAGTGCCTCAACTTTTGTGCGATCCAAGTCAAAGCGCAGCACGTGCGTTCCAACAAAGTGTACCTCGCCTCGTTCGGTGTGAATTTCTTGCTTAGGTAGTAAATGGCTTGCTCCTTTTTTCCTGTCTCATCGTGTTGTCCCAACACACATCCAAATGCGCCATCTAATACAGACAAGTACAGCAATAAAGGTTTTCCCGGTTCTGGCGGGACCAATATGGGTGGACTGGACAAGTACTCCTTGATTCTGTCAAAGGCTTTCTGACACTCTTCTGTCCATTCTGTGGCAGCATTTTTCTTCAGCAGCTTAAATATGGGTTCACAAATCACCGTTGACTGCGCGATGAATCGATCGGGGTGTAACCGAGCTTCCGAGGAAACTCATTACATCTTTCTTGCTCTTCGGGGGAGGCAAGTCTTGGATTGCCTTGATTTTTGAAGGATCCAACTCTATACCTTTTCTGCTAACAATGAATCCTAATAATTTTCCAGCAGGAACTCCAAACGCACATTTTGCTGGATTCAACTTCAAGTTGTACCTCTGCAATCGTTCAAAGAACTTCCTTAGGTCAGCAAAATGATCTGAACTCCTTCGAGATTTGATAATGACATCGTCCACGTAGACTTCGATCTCCTTATGAATCATGTCATGGAACAAAGTAGTCATGGCCCTCATGTAGGTCGCACCAGCGTTCTTGAGGCCAAATGGCATTACTCGGTAGTAGTACACTCCCCATGGAGTGGTAAATGCTGTCTTTTCTGCATCATTCTCATGCATCAAAACCTGATGATACCTTGCAAAGCAATCGACAAATGATTGCAACTCATGTTTTGCACAGTTATCGATGAGTATGTGAATGTTTGGAAGGGGGAAGTCATCCTTAGGACTAGCTTTGTTGAGATCCCGATAATCCACACATATCCTGATTTTTCATCCTTTTTTGGAACGGGCACAATGTTGGCCAACCAGGAAGGGTAGTTTGTAACCCTCACGACATTTGCTTCAATTTGCTTGGTGACTTCCTCTTTGATTGTTAAACTCAAATCGGGCTTGAACTTCCTTCGCTTTTGCTTGATCGGCGGGCGGGTGGGATCAGTTGGTAGCCTATGAGAGACGATGTCGGTGCTCAGCCCGGACATGTCATCGTAGGACCAAGCAAATACATCGACATACTGCTTAAGCAATTCCAACAATTCTTGCTTCCGTTCAGCTTCTAAGTGTATGCTGATCCGAGTTTCCTTTACTGTTTCGTCGTCTCCTAAGTTAACTATCTCAGTTTCATCCAAGTTCGATTTCTTTTGATTCTCGAGTTTCTCGATCTCTTGCGGAAGATTCTCAGGCATCATGCTTTCGTCGTATTCCTCATAATCTTATTCGTTGTTTGTACTTTGCTCAATGGTTTCGTTACATGTCATAATCATAGAATGAATATTTTTACTAGTTTGAGTGCTGAAAAAGAAAGGCGAGTATAAGTAAGATATGATATTTTAAGAGAAAAATAAAAATGCATTTTCATTAAAGAAGCATTCAATGCTTTTAAAGAAAGAGGCGGATGACAAAAGAGCACAGGCATGATTCAAGCCTCAATTGATCATGCTATTTTGAAAACAAACTACAATTCCACACTACCAAGACTCCCGGCGAACCAAGGATGGGCTGACAGTCCAATTCTGCAAGATCTCTCCTGGTTCGGCATCACGAATAGTCGGTGTCTCGGCATCTGCTTCAGTCTCCCCATAATACTCCTCGATCATTGTCACGAACAGGTTCTCCATTCCTTCTATGATATCTTCATCGACCTTCGGCACAATCATCTGACCCTGGACAGGAACTTGCTCTGGCATAAAGATCCTCTTGGTGCCTCTAGTTTCTCCAAACATAGGATCATACCCGAGCCCCATAGTACCCTTCTGGCCGGCTTCAAACTGGATTGGTTCAATTATGCCATCAGATTTTGGGCCTAACCCGGACTTTGGCTGGTAGCCGTACTTCAGCATCTCTGACGCTACCATATTTGCCGCGCTTGACATCTTCATTTCCTCAGATCCCGCCGTCTTACCTATTTTTATAGCTTGCATGATTTCCACAGCATAAAAGGTAGCTCCATCTAATTCTCCCATTTCTTCAATAACCGGAATAGAGCATTCAGAATAGACGGGGCGACCAAGTTCCCCCTAAACTACGATTTTCTCCCAGCCCCATTCGAATTTCAAAATTGATGCAAAGTGGAAGGAACGGCTCCAGCCATGTGGACCCATGGCCTTCCTAACAACAAGTTGTAAGTTGATGATATGTCCATCACTTGAAAAAGGATCGGGAATTCCACGGGCCCGACTCGTAAATGTAGACAGATTTCTCCAACGACACCCCTTGTGTCCCGTCAAAAGCTCGGACCTTCATACGGCTTTCTTTCATTTCTCCCGTGTCCATCTTCAAACTTCTCGTGGTGTTGAGAGGGCAAATGTTACACCCTGAACCTCCATCGACAAGTACCCTAGATACAAACTTATCTCCGCACCTCACGGTGATGTGAAGTGCTTTGTTGTGTTCTTTTCCTTCTGGTGGAAGTTCATCATCATAGCAGGGTACAATAGTAACATCCTCAGATGAGCACAGTAGTAGCAAGTAGCAGCCAGGATAGAAACTCAAGGAGGTTTGAAAACTCCCCGTGTCATGCAAAAAATAAGGAGGGGTAAAGAATGAGTATCAATAGATTCTTATCCTTTAATAGGTTAATCACCTCAATAAAGATACTAAGTAGTTGCCAAAAAAGTATCAACTCGACCGGACACAAGTTTAAGAGGGAACTTCAAAACAAACTGATCTTCCATCACATGCCAAATATTAAGTTTGAAAGTCAACACAACAAAGAGGAGTTTCCACCCTCCATTTCTAATGCCGCACAAGATCCAAAGGTTTCTAGAACCTCGGCATGGCAAGCTATTGGAAGGGGCTAAACCCCATCCCTTATGAAAAAGTAATCAAACAAGAAAGCTTCGGAAAGGACTAGATGAATACATAACATACAGAAATCTAACTCACTTAGCAAAAGATATTTCCCACCTCTTAAAATGCAGAAAAAGAAAACCAAACTAACTGCTGAAAATCCAGAAAACATTAACAAGTAAGTGGGTTCAAATTGCACTCAAACATTAACACGTTACTTAATCACAAAGTGAGCTTGTACTTCTATAATCCATCAAGGTGTTTCTAATCTCATTTTTCCTTCTTTAATCCCATAGTAACTACTTGTGACCAGCCAATCGACCATGATTACTAGCTAACAACATTACTCAAGAGCACATCCAAGCTAATGACAGAACAAATTAGGCACATAGCTAATTATTGGTGACTATCTAATAATTTAATTCATGCTAACAGTCATAAATTGATCACCAAGAATCAACCATGGATGATTTAAACCAATTATTAAAAACAAGAAACAGACCCTAAACATGTGATGCACTAACTCAGAACTGAAAATGTTATAGCCCGTTCTTTGCACGTTCGGATGCTGTGAGATAATGGTGAGAAGTTAAGGACAGGACTATGTTCCAAAATCATTTTGATGCATAAGTAGGTTATGAGTATTATTTATGGATATGGCTAGCATGAAATATTGAAAAAGACCAAGGGCAAAAGAGAAAAATTCGCAAAATGGTCCATGGTAATATCGTAGAAGTCCAGGGACAAAACGGTCATTTCACAAAGTTCAAGAAAATTTTTGAAAGGCCAAAGCTTACATAAGAAGAAACTTGGTCTTCTTTGTTGACTTTCAAGAAAGGAAGAAAATTCTAGAAAAGAAAGAAAGGGGGGCCAAGTGTAATTACAAAAAAAATATATGGATCAAATCTTGCATGGCAAGACATTAGTCTTCTTCATTTGGACTTAGGAAAATAAAAGAAAATGGAAGAATTTTCTAGAGAAGGAAAGAAGGGAACATGAGGTCATAATTGAGGGACCAAAGTATAAATATGTAGGAGTGGGGGAATATATATATATGACTTATTAGTCATAATTCTCATAAAAGCTCTAGAGAAGTTGGAAAGAAAGAAAGAAAGAAAGAGAGGAGAAAAAAAATAGAAGGCCTATTCGGCCATATATGGTGAGGGCAAGAGATTGAGAAAAATTGTTCAAAAATTATTTCCTTACTAATTGGAAGGTCCCTAGCAAGGTGGTGTAGTTA
>NC_081345.1:67588063-67620920 GCF_029784015.1 Lycium ferocissimum
CACGCTAGTCCGAGGTCATATGTGATTATTTATATTTATGCACGAAATCGAGATGTTAATTATGATTGTCAGGAGCGTATGAGTGTCCAATTCGGACACTAGTCGCGGCCTACGGGGTTGGGTCGTGACATTCATATTCCGTATGGATTTACGGGATGTTACCAAAGCCCGAGTACTTGTCAAATGACTTAGTAGTTTTTCTCTTTGGTTAAAAACAAGGAAATCCATTAACGGAATGAGAAATTAAGTTACAACTATAATTCAAAGTCTTAATAAACTGTACACATTTTGAAGATATTTATTCCTTCATAATTAGCTAATTATAGACTTAATTCATTCATTGAATTAAAGATATGATTGAGACGCTAAAAATGATTTCCAAATTAAAACACCTCTAAAGCTTATTATCCGAACAATCCTCTTCTAAATTAATAGCCATGAATATGCCTCTATGAAACATTATACGTATGACTATTTAAACACATTTTACAAACAAGTCATAGAAATTTTTAGCCATAAAATGTTAGATCTGTAGGTAAACCGCATTGGGTGGATCCTTAATACTGAGGTGCTTAAACCTTCCTCAGGGGGTCACCAGAACCCCTACCCGTTCTCTGAATTTTTGTTTAAAGGTTTTCAAAAAATTAACCTTTAAATTGGTTTCCTAGCTCCCATTTGATAAAGTAGGTGGCATCTCTGTTTATTCACGACAAAGAGCCAAAGTTATGAGAACCTTTTATGCGTGAGTATAGAAGCGGACCATAACAGATGGCGACTCTGCTGGGGATTCATCTAGGTTCTAACAATAAGGATTTTTCTAACATTTGTGGCTAACTTTATTTGTATTACTTGTTTAATTATGTGTTTAAATTTCACATGTATATTGTCATTGCATGCATATCATAAACTCTGCCACTCCTGGCAAAAATCATGGTTTCACAGGGGACATGCGGGTTCATAGTCTAGCCTTCACAAAAAATCCGAAACACCCTTTCTTTGGAACACATTGAGCATTAAGTTGATGTACGGTCACCTAACGGCCGACAATGATTCACCCCGAGTAGTCGGCTCGGGTCCAATGTCATTCGAAATGCCCACTCTTGAATATGCCTAGGATAGAGCTAAGACAAATCCAAAGATGAAATAGACGAGTTTTAGATATTTGAGACATATCTAAATCCCACTAGTTAGACTACCTTATGTCAAAGAGGTTCTATGACCCGAATGACACCGCATCCAACTACTTGTTAAAATTGAAGGTTGTATATGCCGAATTGTATAAACCATTGTCCCTCGGGGTTGGAATTTTTTTTTTTTAGTTTCCTTATTTTGTCAAAATGAAGATTTCCATCCGAAAGGTGTTCGGAAATGGTAAGAAGTTCAAAGATGAAATACCTCCCTTATGGCGGTTTAGTTTAGGATTATATCCCCTTCCCCTATTATGTATCCCCACTTGATATGTTCATAAAGATTGTATAAATTATGGGGGCAATGGAACGTTTACAAATGGCATATACATCCTTCGAACTTTAGGCCTACCTTTCGCTTAAAAAGGTCACATGCATGTTAGGACATATTATATATTGTTTATGTCCTAAAGTGCTATGCAATTTTCTTCATCGCCTATTTGATTTGTGTGTTTAAATACATATGTTTTGCTCTAAACATGAGTGGTCCATTATTCCATTTAAAAAGTCTTCGAATATCACTAGGCATATAAACTCAGAAATTCAAACCACCATCCAGTCCATTTCTCAACTTTACATTTTCCTAAGTCCAATAGTTCAAATTTCGTATTTAAAAAAACCATTAGGTCATTGCCCGATTTACGTTAGCCACGTCGTTCCTAAAAATCACCTAACCACATGAAATGGTTGCTAGAGTCACACCCCTCAGTCCTCAAACTTTACATTTTTAAAGCCTTATATTCCAGTTTCATTAGAAAAACCGTCAAGTCACTGCCCAAATTACGTTGACCACATCATTCCTAAAGACCACTTTTCCGCACCCATTTATTCCCAGAATTGCACTCGCGTTGACTATTTTTAAATACTCAACCAGTTTAGAGTCAATACAGTCTTAGGATGTCGTTACTTACAAAGAACTTTCCAAATTTTATTATTCCCTCTCCGAAGAACGACTTATGATGGTTCAAATCATATAGTTGACTTTGTCCAAAATCCTTTCTTCAAAATTACAAAGTAAGTAAAATGTTCAAAATCATGTCCATCCAGTTCATACCTTAGGTCCTCCTTTATAGTCCTCTATTTGACCGGATTTTAGACTACTATGTCTTGAGCAAAACAAGTGTTATTTGCTTTATCTATTATTTTGATTTACTATTATGACCGTAAGACTAATACTTTTACCTTTTAAGTTTTTCTTTTTCTTAAAGAGGCTGATTTGTGTTGGAAATCAAACTTGCTCACTTCAAGAGGTCAAAGAGAAGTAGTTTCAAACACATTGACTTGTGCAAGAAAGGGAACTGGCAGAACATCCATATTTCACCCGGTCCCGAGCAAAGAAAGTAACAACAGACTCATCATTTCCCACTTGAGCTATCACAAAGACCCGCTCCATTATGGACCACAGTTAGATCAACGCAGTCGCTTCATACGAACCAACCATCGCTTTGAGTAGCGCAATTGAACCTGGAACCTCGACAGTACCAGAAACACACTCAGAGGTTGTTGTTCATTTGGAGCAACGAATTCCTAAACTAACCCATATGGTGATGCAAACTAGAATTGCTTCTCGGACCCTACCAAACCTGACCTTACCACCCGATATTCTCCAGAAAAGGCCTATGGCACCTCTATTTCCAAGCCTGGATGAGTTTGATTAGGGAGATCATTTCACCACTTCTCAATAGGTTCAAAATTCTTCAAATGCGCCCCTCTTGTACACGTCCGCTCCTACAAAGGTTCATAACGTATCACTGACACATCATGATCCACCAGTGTATACTTATGCCATAGCTCCACCTGTGACACAAACCGCAGGCTATGGCGCCTGAATGTTGATCCTTACGTTGAAACTGAAAGGGAGGCAAGGGCACTCAGTGATAAAATGGTCAACAGAAAGCTCCAAAGTCTTGGATGCTATAAGAGGTCTACATAGGCTTGGTAATAATCAAAGGTATGAAGACTTATGTGCATTTCCTGAGGTAGACTTGCCTCCAGGTTAAAAATTCCCAAGTTCAAAAAATTTGATGGTTCAGGAAATCCTTTCTTCCACTTGAAAGTATATTGTGAAAAGCTAATTGGTATGGGGAAAGATCAAGGGATAAGAGTCAAACTCTTCAATCAAAGTTTGAGTGGGAGGGATTTAGAGTGGTACTCTAAACAAGATACCACCAAATGGCGCAGTTAGGATGATTTGACAAATGCTTTTGCTGATCGTTACATGTTTCATGTTGAGATCGCTCCTGACAGAATCTCGATTTCAAAGCTAAAGTTGAAGTCAACTGAATTGTTTCGAGAATATGCTATCTGGTTGAGGGAGGAAGCATCAAGGGTGCACCCACCTATGGAGGAAATAGAAATGGTTACTTTCTTCATTCAAGCACAAGAACCTAAATATTATGAGCGAATGCTCACAATGGGTGGGAAAACCTTTGCTGAAGTGATCAAAGCTGGAGAAATGATTGAAGATGACATCAAGACCAGAAGATTAACCATTCTAGTAGCACTACAAGCCACTAATAGGGCTCTCCAAACTGGCACCCTTGGAAGTGGAAAGAAAACAGAGAAGGAAGTTATGGCTCTAGGAGGTACCTCATAACACCACCAAAAAACTTCACCACACTATCCCCACGCTCAACATGTTCTTCACACCCATCCTACTATACCGCCTAATCTAACCACCCTCTGCCACCACAAATGTCAATTCCTGTCACGATCCAAACCAATGAGCGACGACGAGTGCCTGATCTCTAATGACCAAACACTCCTATACTCATATTTGGATAACACTGCATAATAAGGGCCCACAAGCAACTTAACCTGGAATAACCGACTCATGAAAGGATAGAATAGGAGCGAGCAAGGCAACATCACATGTCATCTGCGACAAGCGTCTACAGACCTCTACTAGAATATAAAGCTATAGAAAGGACGGGACAGGGCCCCGTCATACCCATATGCATATATACACATCTCCAAAAAAAGGCATATCAAAATAGACCGCAGCACCGGATCAAGTGGAGCACACTAACCACCGCCGGACGGGAGTCTTGCGAGCCGGACCGCTGTTCGTCTCCCCGAGCTCGGCGAGCATGAACGCAGCCCCTCCCCCCCCAAGTAATAGGGGAGTCAGTACGGACAATGTACTGAGTATGTAAGGCATAAGAGTAACATATACATAAGAATCATAAAAGGAATTTGAAACTCATAAGCCAACTGACTGTCTGAATGCATCTGTATAACTGAAGATACCTCTGCGGTGTAGAATATGCATGCTCTCTTTAAAAATCATATATATCTATACATATAGTAAACTGCCAAACCATATAGGTATGGTGTGAATAGTATACTGCTTGGCCATATAGGCACGGTGTTATTATCATCATCCCGCGTCCGGGACGGTATCATAAGCTGCCCACTGCAGTGGTGTGTCTGCCCGGCCATATAGGCGCGGTGTTATACTGCCCGGCCATGTAGGCGCGGTGTGAGAAAATAGCATATATATATATATATATATATATATATATATATATATATATATATATATATATATATATATATATATATATATATATATGTATAAATGCATGAAAGACTCAGAAAAGAATACTCTGAACTACTCTGAACAACATAAGATCCTGGAAGCCATAGATATAAAACATAAGAGGCCAAGGATACACTAAATCCTATACCATCTAGGAGTAGAGTCTTTGGAACTCGCTTGCTTACTCTGTTCGTTCATAAGATAAGGATCATGCCAAAGAGAATAGAAAGGACAGCCTTAACATACCTTGAAGTGTATCTAATCATCCAACGTCTACTTCTCGAACTCGTAAGTCTACAATTAAGATAATATATTCCACAAATAGACCATTTGCATCATCTACTATCCAATTCTACTACGAACGGAACTTAACGAATTTCGGACAACATCTCCTTTGTAAACTTAACAATCCCTCAATTTCAATTCAACCCAAACATCAACAACAACATCAACAATAACAATAACAACACCTACATACCAAAATATAATCAAATCTATACCAAATCATCCCTCAAAATAACCCTTAACCCTAACTTTACCCTTATTCAACTTCCCACTCCTTAACTATATTCCCTTTACTTAAAACCACTAAAATTCTTGATAACTAACTCAAACACAAAGGTAGGAATCATATACATACCTTGAATCAAACTCCAACTCCAATTCCCAAGTTCATCAACTTCAAAGACACCCTAGGAATAACCTTTTTCTTCACTAGCTCGGGTTTTACGGGCTCGGATCTTACCAAATCTCCACTAATATGATGGAAATTATAGAGAGGAAATATTCTAGGGCTTTCTCTGATTTGGGAGTGAAAAATAATGAAATAAAACGTGAGGGCCAAATATATATAGATAAAACTAGAAAGTTCCAGCGATGCGGGTCGACGGTGGGTCGACAGCTCGTCGACATGCTCAGTCGACCCGCCACCTGTAACTTTAGAGGCGGCGGAGGTGGACGGTGAACCACGATAGCTCATCGATATGTCTATGGCCCGTCGATGGTGACTGGTTTCTGCAGACTCCCTTGAGTCCGTTCCAACTTACGTCGATTCGTTCGTTTAACTTCTAATCTTCTCGTTCTGCAAGAAACATATACTTATATTTTAGGTAAGGCATTCAAGATCTCAAGAACTCGGGTGCGGATCTCCATACTAAGGGTATAGACCACTCATAAGACAAAGACTTCCTTGCGGCGAAAACGAAAGGTGTAACATTCTCTTCCCCCTTCCCAAAACATTCCTCCTCGAATGTTCATACGGATCATAGGTTATAAAAAATTTAGCAGAGTCTCCCTTGTAAATGTACCAATCCAACCTGTACACAGCAACCCAAAATAATGCCGCATAGGGCCACATGCTAATATATACAACACCATGGCCTCACACGACCAATCACAATAACTATAAATGAAATCAATACCTGGGGAAGGTGATGCCTCAGACTGAGCCTCCTGAGATGACGAAAACAAATACGGGTACTTAGCCTTCATTTTCTCTTCCGCTTCCCAAGTCATTTCTTCAACATTATTATTTCTCCACAGAACTTTAACGGAAGCCACATCCTTGGTTCGTAATCGATGAACTTGTCTATCCAATATAGCCACTGGGGTTTGCTCATATGATAACTGCTCATTAACCTAAATATCATCTACCGGTACAACCCTTGAAGGATCTCCTATGCACTTACGGAGCATGGACACATGAAATACCGGATGCACAGACTCCAACTCAGAAGGTAGTTCTAACTCATATGCTACCTTACCCACTGTACGAATGATTCTATATGGCCCAATGTATCGAGGGCTTAACTTACCCTTCTTGCCAAATCTCATAACTCCTTTCATAGGCAAAATTTTTAAGAAAACCCAATCGCCTACCTCAAACTCTAACTTGCGCCTCCGGTTATCTACATAGGATTTTTACCAACTCCGCGCCGCTAGTAGCTTTTCTTGAATCACTTTCACTTTGTCAACCGCTTGTTGTATCAAGTCTGGGCCTACTAACTGATTTTCTCCCACATCAAACCATCCTATAGGCGATCTACATCTCCGCCCATACAAAGCCTCATAAGGAGCCATTTGAATACTGGAATGGTAACTGTTATTATATGCAAACTCGATAAGAGGAAAATGATCATCCCAGCTACCTCGAAAGTCAATTACACAAGCTCTCAGCATGTCCTCAAGTGTTTGTATAGTACGCTCCGCCTGTCCATCTGTCTGCGGATGAAATGTAGTACTAAGACTCACCTGAGTCCCCAATCCATTCTGAAAAGATCTCCAAAAGTTAGATGTGAACTGCGCCCCTCTATCTGAAATAATGGATCTAGGAACACTATGAAGTTTTACAATCTCTCTAAGATAGAGTTTCACATAATCTTCAGCTGAATAAGTGGTTCTGACGGGCAGAAAGTGGGATGACTTTGTAAGCCTATCAACTATGACCCATATTGAATCATACTTCCGCTGAGTACGGGGCAAACCTGTAATGAAATCCATATTGATTACCTCTCATTTCCATGTCAAAATCTCCATAGCCTGTAATAAACCTCCGGGCTTCTGGTGCTCTATCTTGACTTGTTGACAATTTGGACATTGGGCGACAAAGTTTGCTATATCTCTTTTCATACCATCCCACCAATAAACTTCCTTGAGATCATGATACATCTTTGTTGTGCCCGGATGAATAGAATAGCGAGAATAATGTGCTTCTCCCATAACCTTATGACGAAGTCCTGCAACATTAGGAACGGACAACCTACCTCGATACCTGAGTACTCCATCTCCTGTGATCACGAAAGGTGTCTTTTCTTTCTGAGGAGTTGTATCCCAATAATGAACTAAAATAGAATCTTCATACTGGCATTCCTTTATTTTCGCTGCCAAAGATGACACTGCTGTATCTTGAACTGTAACTCTTGTATCACCTGAATCTAACAGCCGAACTCCAAGGCTAGCTAACCGACGAACTTGGTGGACCATCTCTCTTTTCTTCGGCTACACATATGACAGGCTACCCATGGATTTACGACTAAGAGCATCATCTACTACATTAGCCTTTCCAGGATGGTACAGAATATCAACGTCATAATCTTTCAGCAGCTCTAGCCATCGCCTTTGACGTAAATTCAAATCCTTCTGCTTAAAGATATACTGGAGACTCTTGTGATCAGTATAAATATCAACATGAACACCGTATAGGTAGTGCCTCCACATTTTCAAGGCATGGATCACCACCGCTAACTCAAGATCATGAGTTGGATAATTCTTCTCGTGCTTCTTCAGCTGTCTGGAGGCATAAGCAACAACCTTACCGTGCTGCATTAATACACAGCCCAAACCAATACCCGAGGCATCACAATATATAACATAACCATTTGTTCCTTTTGGAAGAGTTAATATAGGTGCTGAGGTCAACTTGTCCTTCAATATCTGAAAACTCCGCTCACATGCATCTTTCCACTGGAACTTAGCTGATTTCTGAGTCAGCTTGGTCAAGGGGATGAAAGAGAAGAAAATCCTTCTACGAACCTTCTATAATATCCTGCTAGACCCAAGAAACTACGTATCTCCATTGGTGTCGTGGGCCTTGGCCAATTCTTCACAGCTTCAATCTTTTGAGTATCCACTCTAATGCCTTCATCTGAAATAATGTGACCAAGAAAAGCCATAGAGTTCAACCAGAACTCGCACTTGGAAAACTTCGCATATAATTCCCTATCTCGAAGAATTCTAAGCACTGCACGTAGATGATCTGCATGGTCAGCCTCTGACGAAGAATAAACCAGAATATCATCTATAAACACAATCACGAACAAATCCAGGAAGGGTCTGAATACACGATTCATCAAGTCCATAAATATAGCTGGAGCATTAGTTAACCCGAATGACATAACACGGAACTCATAGTGCCCATATCTAGTCCGGAATGCCGTCTTCGGAATGTCTTCCTCTTTCACCCTAACCTGATGATACCCTGATCTCAAGTCTATCTTCGAGAAATATTTAGCACCCTGCAGCTGATCAAATAAATCATCAATCCTCGAAAGTGGATACTTATTCTTTATAGTCACTTTATTCAATTGCCGATAATCAATACACATTCGCAAAGAGCCATCCTTCTTTCTTACAAATAATACCGGCGCTCCCCATGGCGATGTACTGGGCCTAATAAAGCCCTTCTCGAGTAAATCCCTCAATTGCTCCTTCAATTCTTTCAACTCCACAGGTGCCATTCTATAAGGAGGAATAGATATTGGCTGAGTATCTGGCAATAGATCAATAGTAAAATCAATCTCTCGTTCTAGCAGAATGCCTAGAAGCTCATCTGGAAACACCTCCGGAAATTCATTAACCACAGCGACAAATTGAAGGGTCGGTGGCTCTGCTTGCACATCCTCGACCCGAACTAGGTGATAAATATACCCTTTTCTGATCATCTTCCTTGCCTTAAGGTAGGAAATAAACCTACCCCTCGGTGAAGCAGCATTACCCTTCCACTCTAGGACTGGCTCGTCGAGAAACTGGAATCGAACTATCTTTGTTCTGCAATCGACATTAGCATAGCAGGAAGCCAACCAATCCATGCCCATAATAACATCAAAATCAATCATGTCTAACTCAATCAAATCTGCTAGGGTATGGTGATTACAAACTATCACTACACAGCCTCGATATACTCGCCTAGCTATAACTGGGTCACCAACTGGCGTAGACACCTCAAATGGTTTGATCGATTCAGGTTCTATCCCAAACTTGCCAGCAACAAATGGAGTAACATATGATAAGGTGGAACCTGGATCAATTAGTGTGTATACATCATAGGAAGAGATTGATAATATACCTATAACAATATCAGGAGATGTCTCACGATCATGTCTACCAGCTAATGCATAAATGCGGTGCTGAGGACCGCTCGAACTAGATGCTCCGCTCCTCCCTCTACCACGTCCTACTGGTATCTGAGAACCTTGCCCTGAAGGGCGTACTGATAAAAAAAAACCAGCTACGGACCCTATAGGCTGAACAATGTTTGCACCCCCTCTCGACGGACACTCCCTCATCACATGACCTGGCCGACCACAAGCATAACAAGCATCTGATCCCCATCGACACTGTCCAAAGTGTAATCTACCACACTGGGTACACTGTATACCGGTGGTCTCATCTGGCCTGACTCCGGTCTATGCTGAGAACCTGATGCTCTAGAACTCTGGCCCGCTCCGGAGTAAGAAGACCGATCAAATCTAGGGCCTGGAAATCGCGGAGGCGCACTCCTTGCTGAATGAAATGGATACTGGGAATGTTGTTGTCTCTGTCCTCCCCTAAACTCACCAGCAATATCTAAAGATCTGGCCCTCTTACCATGGCCCCGGTCACGCTCACGCTCTGTCCTCCGCTGACGCTTACGATCTTCCAGATTCTGAGCATATATCTATATACAGGAAATATCCATACCCGGCTGTAACATAGCTGTCGTACACTTATCTATCAAATGTGGCCCTAGACCAGTCACGAAATGATAAACTCGATCTTCCATCTCAGCCACCATAGCTGGGGCATATCTAGCCAATGAATCGAAGTATACACTGTATTCTTGAACACTCATGCTGCCCTGCTCAATACGCAAGAACCTATCTGCTCGGGCCCGTCGGACTTTTGGTGGTAAGTAATGATGATTAAAATCATCTGAAAACTCTCGCCAAATGGCTGGAGAGGCATTCTCCCCCCTAGATAGCTCCCATGCCTGATACCACTTCACTGCAACATCACAGAGCCTATAAGAAGCCAGCTCCACTAACTCGACCTTATTGGCGTGCATAACCGTCAAAGTCCTCTGCATACTATCAATAAAGTCCTGAGGGTCCATATTTTGCTTTAACACAGAGAACTCTAGAGGATCTAACCCAAGAAAAGTTTTAACTCTCGCACTACCAGCTCGGTCTACCTGATCAACACCAACTCCTTACCGCCAAGCCTGATCGGCTACCAATCTAGTCAATAACTGTATAGCATCTCGCATATCCTGGCCTGGTGTATATGGCTGAGGACCCGGGGGCACGGGGGCAGGTGCTGGAGGGGGGGTATGCAAAGTCTGAGATAGGATCTCACTCTGGGACTCGCCCCGAGCCCTGGTAGCTCGCTGAGCACGGCTAGTGGCCTCACCAGCCACTCCTTTACCCTTCTGAGCAGGTGTAGATTTCTTGCGAGGCATTATTGAAATTAGAACAAATCATTAGAAGGCGAACTTTTAACACATGGCTCTATCGCACGATCGAAGAGAGAAAGAATGACAATTTTCTAAATGTCCTGTAGCCTCCTGCTTATAAGTGTGGTGCATGACACACCCATAAACAAGACTCTACTAGACATGGTCTATAAACAACCCTAGGATGGAACTGCGCTGATACCACTTCTATCACGACCCAAATCGATGAGCCGCGATGAGTGCCTGATCTCTAGTGACCAAACACTCCTATACTCATATCCGGATAACACTGCATAATAAGGGCCCACAAGCAACTCAATCTGGACTAAACTGACTCATGAAAGGATAATATCAACAACTGTACATATGTATACATATATACTGAAGGTAACAATGCAAGCCGACTAGGCTATCACATGATCTGTACACAAAAGAATAGGAGCCGACAAGGCTACATCACATGTCATCTACGTACAACTGTCTACAGACCTCTACTGGAATATAAAGATGTAGAAAGGACGGGACAGGGCCCCGTCATACCCATATGCATATATACACATCTCCAAAAGAAAGGCATACCAAAATAGACCGCAGCTCCGGATCAAGTGGAGCGCACTAACCACTGCTGGATGGGAGTCCTACTGAGCTGGACCGCCTGTCTGTCTCCCTGAACCTGCAGGCATGAACGTAGCCCCCCAAGCAGTAGGGGAGTTAGTACAGATAACGTACTTAGTATGCAAGGCATACGAGTAACATATACGTAAGAATCATAAAAGGAATCTGAAACTCATAAGCCAACTGAATGTCTGAATGCATCTGTATAACTGAAGATACCTCTGCGGTGTAGAATATGCATGCTTTCTTTAAAAAATCATATACATCTATACATATAGTAAACTGCCCGACCATATAGGTACGGTGTGAATAGTATACTAACCGGCCATATAGGCACGGTGTTATCATCATCATCTCGCGTCCGGGACGGTATCATAAGCTGCCCACTGCAGTGGTGTGTCTGCTCGGCCATATAGGCACGGTGTTATACTGTCGGACCATTAGGCGCGGTGTGAGAAAATAGCTATATATATATATAAATGCATAAAAGACTCGGAAAAGAATACTTTGACGGTGCACCACGATGGCCCGTCGACATGTCGATGGCCCGTCGATGGTGACTGGTTTCTGCAGACCCCCAGAGTCTGTTCCAATTCGCATCGATTCGATTTATTTAACTTCTAATCCTATCATTTTGTAGGAAACATATACTTATACTTCGGTACTGTCACGACCCAACCCGCCATGACTGGCACCAAACTAAATCCTGGTGGGCGAACCAACATACAAGACATCTATTCATTCAAATCCAATTTTATATTAGCCAAGCTGATCAGTTATTACTCATTCAAACATCAAATAAAGGAAGTATGTCATGCCATAAAATACTGAAATAAGTGCGGAAGTTCTGACTATTACAAATCCCCAAAATTCGAGAGTCATCGTACAGAACTCTAACCTAAAATATGTCGAAGAACTGAAGTCTAACAAATAAATAACCATAATGTCCAGAGTACGAAAAGACATCATAGCAAGAAGATCTTTGGGCGGCCTGGCATGGGAAGAAGCTCACCCTAAAATCTGTGAGCAATTATCCTCCACGCTAGATGTGGGGACGAATAGCGGTCTCTGTATCACAATCTGCACTTAAAAGAATGCAACACGGTAGTATCAGTACAAACACTACGTACCGGTAGATATCATAGGCCAAAAAAGATTAGTATCATGCATATTTCATAAAATCAATAGAATAAACAAGCCGGTCAACAGACATGAATATCAATAAATCACAGCAAGTCAACCAAGGACAATCACAATCAAATCACCAAGATGTCAAGAATCACAATCGCGTAAGCCAAAACGGAAGTAAATTTACCACGATAACCTCACTCGTTGTACACACATGCTCTCTGATGTCAGAGCTCAATAGTCATGACTTGCAAAGGACCCATAGTGTCCATGTACCACTCGTTCAAGATCCACTCCTCGGACCCGAGCACAAACCTTTGCTCCGGAACAACCCTCGGACGTGGGACATATTAATGTAGCTCTCATTTTCGGAACTATCCTCGGACTACGAGCTTATAATCTAGGTCACATATGTGCCTTTCCATACCTCTTACAGAACAATGTTTCTTACCTTCTCAATATCAATATTCAACTCGTATTTTCATGCCACAATACCATCGAGAAGGTCATATTAGCTTTTCATCACAAAACATCCACCGCGAATCAACACGCGGTGAATAAAGGGCACGAAGTCCACACAATCACTCAATCACAAGTCACAAAGGAGTTTAGCCACACAATATCATGCACGAAAACTAAACATGCTTTCTCCTATAGAATTCATAAAGCATACAATCAACTAACCAAAGTCTAACTCAAATAGACCATAACCTACCTCGAAGTAAAGCTGGAGCAACGCAGGTCACTCTACTACAGCCTTTCCTTTCCTTAAAGCCTCAGAACGCTCAAAGTCTAGAAATAGAAGGATCAATGAGTCACAATTACTCAAACACCAAGCAAGAATACCCTTCCCTTACCCAATTCCAACGGTGGATGATTTTCTAGGTGATAAACAACCTATCAAGGCCCCTAGTATGCATTAATCATCAATTTATAGCAACATTCTATCAAATATTCCCATTACAAGCAGTTTTTATGGCAAAGACACCATTTTTATAGAACCCTAAGCCTTCAATCACTTAATAATAACCCATCAAGTTTAGAAGGTTTTATTAACATTCTAGGGTTTGTAGTTCAATTTCACCACTAAAGACCCATGAAGAGAATTACACTAATGAAAGAGAATGGAATGATAGAATGGAAATCAAAGGAACTTACCTCTCAAAGTTATCTTGCCCTAGCTTGAAAAATCTCTCTAGTTACTTGTTGGGAAGTGTGTTGGTGTTTTGTGAAAAGAGAAAATAAAACTGAGTATATAAAATTCGGGCTACTCTCTTTACATCATGTCGACCGCTACCGCTATGGCCATCATGCGCTCGTAGCGGTCCGCTATAGCGGCCCCCCAAGACCACTATGGCGGATCCCCCTAGCGGGCGTCCATCCACTACTATAGCGGTGCCGCCATAGGGTACACTGCCCGTTATAGCGGCCACCAACCTATCACCCCACATTTCATCCAAGGCCTCAGAAACACAAAACAAACATACCCATATACAAAAAGACGTCCTACAAATCCACCCGTGGCCTCCAAATTCCTAACGGAGTCCTAATTTCCCATAACGACCGGAAGGGTCATTACACCAGATACCAATTAAAATCCCGTTCGTCCCCGAACCGACAAGGATGAGAAATCTAGGGAGAGTTACATGATTCAGCGAAAAGCTGAGGGTATTTGCTGCGTATATCAGAATCTGTTTCCCAAGTAGCTTCTTTCACTAGGCGATTCTTCCCTTGAACTTTCACAGAAGATATTTTCTTGGACCTCAACTTGCGAACATCCCTGTCTAAGATAGCAACGGGCTCTTCCTCATATGACAAATTATCGTGTAGCAAAATCGAATCCCAACAGATAATGTAGGAACCATCTCTGTGGTACCTCTTCAATATCGACACATGGAACACCGGATGAATGCCTGATAGACCCGGAGGTAAAGCCAACTTGTAAGCCACTTCTCCCATGTGTTTGAGAATCTTAAATGGACCAATGAACCTCGGACTAAGCTTGCTCTTCTTCCCAAACCTCATCACTCCCTTCATGGGTGAGACCTTCAACAACACATGCTCTTCTTCCTCAAACTGAAGATCCTGGATTTTGCGGTCCGCATACCCTTCGCCACTGCCGCGCTCGCCGTGCTTGGCTTCGAACCATCACCTTCTCTGCAGGACTCTCTTAGATGGTCACTACCCCACGGCCTCACCTCGAATGCATCAAACCACCCAACAGGAGACCTACACCTCCTTCCATACATCACCTCAAATGGGGCCATATCAATACTCGAGTGATAGCTATTATTGTAGGCAAATTCGACTAAGGGAAAGAACTGATCCCAATGTCCACCGAAATCTATCACACAAGCATGAAGCATATCCCCAAGGACCTGAATAGTCCGCTCAGATTGCCCGTCAGTCTGAGGGTGGAAGGCTGTGCTATGATCTAAATTCATACCCAATTCTCCGTGCAAGAACTCCCAAAACCTAGATGTGAACGTGGTACCCCTGTCGGACACAATGGATATGGGGAACCCGTGGAGTCTAAGCACCTCACGAATGTAGACTTTAGCCAATTTCTCTGCATCATAAGTTATCTTCACAGGAATAAAATGGGAAGACTTAGTCAACCTGTCAACAATAACCCAGATAGAGTCAAACTTCCCTAACATCTTCGGAAGACCCACTACGAAATCCATGGCTATTCTTTCCCACTTTCACTGAGGAATGTGCATCCTTGTAGTGTACCCCCAGGTTTCTAATGTTCGTACTACACCTATTGGCAATTCAGACACTGAGCAACGAACTCTACTATATCACACTTCATCCCAGTCCACTAGTAATGTTGCCTCAAATCACGATACATCTTAGTGGTACCAGGACGGATAGAATACCTTGAACTACGAGTCTCTGTCAGAATGGTCTTGATCAAGTCGCCCACACGTGGCACGCACACTCTTCCTTTGATTTGCAGCACGCCTTCCTCATCAATCACGGCCTCCTTGGCCTCACCACACAATACTTTATCCCGTATTTTACACAACATAGCATCTTCAAATTGCTTAGCCTTAATTTGCTCTAAAAATGACGACCGGGCCTCAACACCACCCAACACCTTGCCTGTGATAGAGATATCCAGTCTCATAAAAATATTAGCCAGAGTCTGAACCTCTCTAGCCAACAGACAGTAAAAAAAAACCAGACGAGCCAGACTTCCCATACTAGCCGACTTCCTGCTTAATGCGTCAGCTACTACATTTGCCTTACCAGAGTCATACAAAATGGTAATATCATAGTCCTTCAGCAGCTCCATCCATCTCCGCTGTTTAGAGTTCAGATCCTTCGGAGTGAACAAATGCTACAAACTGCGATGGCCTGTGTACACCTCGCAATGGACACCATATACGGCAAGTGCCTCGGCATTTTCAATGCAAACACCACCGTCGCCAACTCTAGATCACAGAGTAGGATAGTTCTTCTTACGAACCTTCAACTCGCCGAAGCATAAATGATCACCTTCTTTTCCTGCATCAAAACAGCACCCAAACCAGAACCTGAAGCATTACAATATACCACAAAATCCTTGCCCTCCGTGGGCAATGGCAGAATCGGTGTTGTAGTCAACAATGTTTTGAGCTTTTGAAAGCTCTCCTCACACTTGTCGGACCACTGAAATGGTACCTCTTTCTGAGTCAATCGAGTCAAATGAGAAGCAATAGAGGAAAACCCCTTCACAAACCAACGATAGTTGCCAGCCAGACCCACAAAACTACTGAGCTCGATCAATGATGTAGGCCTAGTCCATTCCTTGACTGCCTGAATTTTCGTAGGATCCACTATAATACCCTCTTTCGAAATATAACGTGCTCTAAGAAAGACATAGAAGACAACCAGAACTCACACATGGAGAATTTAGCATACAGTTCCTTCTCTCGCAATACCCCAAGAGCAATTCTCAAATATTTCTCATGCTTGTCCTTACTCTTAGAGTACACCAGGATATCATCAATGAACACTATTACGAATGAGTCTAAATAGGACTTAAACACACTATTCATCAGATCCATGAACGCAGTGCGGGGCATTTGTAAGCCCAAAAGACATAACCAAGATCTTATAGAGCCCATACCTAGTCCGAAAAGTGGTTTTAGGAACATTCATTACCCGAATCTTCAACTGATGGTACCCTAATCTTAAATCGATTTTAGAGAACATAGAAGCTCCCCGTAACTGATCAAACAAGTCATAAATCGGGGGAGTGGGATACCTGCTTCGGACAGTTACCTTATTCAGCTGATGATACTCAATACTAATATGCATAGACCCGTCCTTTTTCTTTACAAACAACACAGGAGCACCCCACGGAGAGGCAAATAACTCAATAAACCCCTTAATCAGAAGATCTTGTAACTGGTCTTTCAACTCCCTGAGTTCTGCTGGTGCCGTCCTATAAGGTGGGATAGAGATGGGACGAGTTCCTGGGTCTAAGTCAATCCAGAAGTCAATGTCGCGATCCGGTGGCAACCAGGAAAGTCCGCGGGGAACACATCCGCAAACTCGCGTACCACTGGAACCGAATCAAGGGGTGGCATATCTGCACTGGTGTCACGGATATATGCCAAATAAATTAGACGTACCTTCTCTACTAGCTTTCTAGCACGAACAAAGGATATTACTTTCTTAGGGAAGGGACTAAGGTTACCCTTCCAGTCGAGTCTAGGCACCCCGGGCATGGCTAATGTAACAGTCTTAGCATGGCAATCAAGTATAGCATAATGCGGGGAAGACCAACTCATACCCAAAACGTCATCGAAATCTACCATGTCTAAGATCATCAAAACCGCCCAAGTGCTATAACCCATAAAAGAAATCGCACTTGAAAGGTAGACGCTATCCACCACCATAGAATCCCCAACAGGAGTAGATACATAAATAGGGGTATCAAGGGTATCACACATCATATCTAGACCCACAGTAAAATAGGTAGATACATAGGAAAAAATAGAACTCGGATCAAACAAAACAGAAGCCATACGGTCATAAACTGAGATAGTACCTGTGATAACCGCATCGGAGGCCTTAGCCTCGGGTCTACCTGGAAAGGCGTACAAATGACCGCGCCCTCCCGTCGCCTGTGAACCACCGCGACACATTACCACCATTCCGAGCCACGCCCTCGCCAGCCGCGTCCGCTCTACCTCGCTCAGATCGCTTTGCTAGGGCCGGGCACCACCCCTACCAGCGGCGTGGTTGCCCGCCGCCGTGGGCGATCCTTACCCCTCGATCCGGTGCAAACGAGCTCCTGGGAGCTCGATACCGAGTCCCTTGCCCACCTTGTCTAAGTCCGGGGCCATACCTCTTGATATTCCTATCTCACCACAAGCAAGCACGTCTCCAGCGAGTGGCCGCCGAACGAGAAGTCACGAACCAGCTGTAGCCTCCATGCCGACCGAGGCTCGATAATTTGCCCCCGACGGGCCCCCCACCGACACCGCATCGCGGACCGAACCCACACCCTGAATATACCTGTGAACTATGACCCCCTGAGAAGGAGTTGCTGAACATCCCACCCACGGCTCTTTTTCTCAACCTGCTTCGCATAACTCTCTTGCCTAATCCCTTAAACAATACGGACATGCTCCACTATCTCCTGAAAAGAATCCCCAGTGGCTTCAAGCTACAGAGCCGATAACTAAAGTCCAGTGTTCAACCCCTTCACGAACCGCCGTATCCTCTCCGTCTCTGTTGGCAGCAACTGAAGAGCATAACGGGAAAGGGAGTAAAAATAGGACTCATACACAATAATCGACGAGTTCCCCTGACCAATAGTAGGTAACTCATCCTTCCTTCGGTCCCTCAGAGTACGCGGGACGTAATTGTTCAGAAACACAAAGTAAAACAGAACCCAGGTCAACGGAAGAGACCCAGCTATCCTACACTCCACATAAGCCCTCCACCAAAGCTTGGCATCGCCCCTCAAGAACTAGAAGGTCATATACTCTACGCCGTACTTGTCCATGGCCCCCATTTTATGGAGCCTCTATTGACAGTCGATGATGAACTCATATGCGTCCTCTGACTCAGTATCATAGAACACAGGAGGCTTCATTTTTGTGAACCTCCAAAACAGAGCATATTCCTCGCCAGACATCACTGGCCCTGTAACTGGCCTCAGGAAGGCCTCAAAACCCGAAACCTCCTCCAAACGAGGTGCTATCGCTGCTGCATGCTGAACCCCCAGAGCCTATGCTCGTCCCCGACTCGGGGCGCGCCCCCGCGCCCCTTGTCGGGACCGACATCGGTACACGCCCGATTTGTGCTAACCCGTACGCAAATCCGGCCACTCGGAAGACCTCGTGCCCATCTGGTATACCCCGAGCAACCGAGCCTCCGGTGGAACCGGCACGCATTTTCGGCCGGGCCGGCGTGGCCGCATCTCCCGCCGCCTTATTAGGAACCACCTGAGCTACGGGTTAACCATCGGGATGCCACCCCACCGGGGCCGCACTCTACCGCCCTCCTCGCCTCCATCTCTCGCCTCCCAGCCGTCGTCGCGCATGTTCTCGCCATCTGCGAGAGAATGAAGGATAGTCCGATACCCATTTGAATCAGCAGATACCAATTGGAATCAAGTAGCACGAAAGAAGAAAGAAAATAGATTTTTCCTACTGTCTGGCAGCCTCTCGAAGATAAGTACAGACATCTCTGTATTGATCCGCGCACTCTGCTAGACATGTCCTTGTCTAATGAGATCGACAAACCTAAAGCTCTGATACCAACTCTGTCATGACCCAACCCGCTATGACTGGCACCCAACTAAATCCTGGTGGGCGAACCAACATACAAGACATCTATCTATTCTAATCTGGTTTTATATTAGCCAAGCTAATGAGTTATTACTCATTCAGACATCAAATAAAGGAAATATGTCATGCCATAAAATACTGAAATAAGTGCGAAAGTTCTAACTATTACAAATCCCCAAAATTCGAAAGTCATCGTACAGAACTGTAACCTAAAATATGTCTAAGAACTGAAGTCTAACAAATAAATAACCATAATGTCCAGAGTACGAAAAGACATCATAGCAAGAAGATCCACGGGCGGCCTGGGATGGGAAGAAGCTCACCCTAAAATCTATCAGCAATTATCGTCCACGTTAGATGTGAGAATGAATAGCTGTCTCTGTATCAGAATCTGCACTCAAAAGAATGCAGGAAGGTAGTATCAGTACAAGCATTTTGTATCGGTAGATATCATAGGCCGACTAAGATTAGTATCATGCATATTTCATAAAATTAATAGAATAAATAAGCCAGTCAACAGACACGAATATCAATAAATCATAGCAAGTCAACCAAGGACAACCACGATTAAATCACCAAGATGTCAAGAATCACCATCGTGTAAGCCACAACGGAAGTAAATTTACCATGATAACCTCACTCGCTGTACACACATGCTATCTGATGTCATAGCTCAGTAGTCATGACCTGTAGGGGACTCATAGTGTCCATGCCACTCGTTCCGGATCCACTCCTAGGACCCGAGCACAAACCTCCGCTCCAGAACGACCCTCGGACGCAGGACATATTAATGTACCTCTCGTTTCCGGAACTACCCTCGGACCACAAGCTCATAATCTAGGTCACATATGTGCCTTTCCATACCTCTTACAGAACAGTGTTTCTTACCTTCTCAATATAAATACTAAACTCGTCATTTCATGTCACAATACTATCGAGAAGGTCATATTAGCTTCTCATCGCAAAACATCCATTGCAGAATCAACACATAGGAATAGTGGCACGAAGCCCACACAATCACTCAATCATAAGTCACGTAGGAATTTAGCCACACAATATCATGCACGAAAACTAGACATGCTTTCTCCTATAGAATTCACAAAGCATACAATCAACTAACCAAAGTCTAACTCAAATAGACCATAACATACCTCAAAGTAGAGCTGGAACAATGCAGGTCACTCTGCTACAGCCTTTCCTTTCCTTAAAGCCTCAAAACGCTCAAAGTCTAGAAATAGAAGGCTCAATGAGTCACAATTACTCAAACACCAAGCAAGAATACCCTTCTCTTACCCCATTCCAAGGGTGGATGATTTTCTTGGTGATAAACAACCCATCAAGGCCCCTAGTATGCATTAATCATTAATTTATAACAACATTCTATCAAATATTCCCATTACAAGCAGTTTTTTATGGCAAAGACACCATTTTTATATAACCCTAGGTCTTCAATCACTTAACAATAACCCATCAAGTTTATAAGGTTTTATTAACATTCTAGGGTTTATATTTCAATTTCACCATTAAAGACCCATGAAGAGGATTACAATAATGAAAGAGAATGGAATCATAGCATGGAAATCAAAGGAACTTACCTCTCAAAGTTATCTTGCCCTAGCTTGAAAAATCTCTCTAGGTGCTTGTTAGGAAGTGTGTTGGTGTTTTGTGAAAAGAGAAAATAAAACTGAGTATATAAAATTCGGGCTACTCTTTTACGTCGACCGCTACAACGGTCATCATGCCGTTAGCCGGCACCACTATAGCGGTCAAGTGCCCCAAGAATCCACTGTGACCGCTATGGCAGTCCATCCACCGCTATAGCGGTGCTGCCATAGCGGTACACTACCCGCTACAGCGGCAACTAAGGAAAACGGATGGCTACTTACAGCGGCCAAGTATGGCCATAGCGGTATCACGTAGCGGTACTGCTACCGCCGCAGTGGTACGTTTTGGCCAGTGAGCTCAGCTTTTGTCAAGTTTTTCCCCCTATCACCCCACATTTCATCCAAGGCCTCAGAAACACAAAACAAACATACACATATACAAAAAGATGTCCTACGAATCCACCCGTGGCCTCGAAATTTCCAATGTAGTCCTAATTTCCCGTAACAACCGGAAGGGTCATTATAGGTACACATAAGGTAAGGCAGTCAAGGTCTTAAGAACTCGGGTGCAGATCTCCATACTAAGGGTATAGACCACTCATAGCCAAAGACTTCCTTGTGACGAAAACGAGAGGTGTAACTGTGTACAACATACAATCAGCATACCGCTATGTCCCACCACCACAAAATGCCTCATTTTCTCAGAGCCGACAGAACAACGCACCTCGCCCTAACTTTGTAATAAAACCTCCCATAGTCTTCACACCATTGACGGAATCACAGACTCGCCCTTTTTGGAAAGCTAAAAAAGGCAGGAATACTTCATCCAATAGAAGCGAAATCCGCCAATCTTTTGGCTAATTGGTATGATCTGAACAACCTGTGTGCCTACCATTCTGGAGTAGTTGGGCATGATACTGAGAAGTGTATCACCCTCAAACACAGAATTCAAGACTTGATTGACAACAAGGCAATAGGAGTTGAAGAAGTTCCACCAAGCGTGAATAGCAACCCGTTACCCAAACACAAGGGTTAATTATTGGCATGACCGGTCGCGAAGAAGATTGAAGTTTACGGGCAGTCACACTTTTGGCCACTGCACCTGAAGTTATTGCTTTCTTCCCTTTGTAATCGCACTTTTGATTGTAAGTTGGACTACACCTGACCTTATCCCTTTACGGCAGGGATAACATAGAAAACCCATATCGGGTTCGGTCTCTTTTTGTAATATAAAATCAAAAATATTATTCTATGTAATATGAACTACATAATGACCCAATTTCTCATTAGAAAAGATATGTAGGCAGTCCATATCGGACTCGGTCGTTTTATTAAAAAAATTTCAGCATTTATTCCTGAACTACGTTCGACCTGATTCCTATCTCAATGGGATACATAGGCTCCTTATGGGCTCGGCCATAGGACTCAAAATCTCCATCATCCTTTAGGAAAAAAATGGGGGCAGAATTTTTTAGACGGTCTAAAAAATTCCACCGAAAATGAAATTTATTCATACAAAAGTTTGCTGATCTTTGAAACAGGGGCAGAATTTTTGTAAAGGTCTCAAAAATTCCACATAAGAGGACATTTGTTTGTACAAAAACTTGCTGAAGCTAAAATTGGGGAAATTTTTTTTTTTGGGGGGGGGGGGGGGGGTGCGCTCAAAAATTCCAATGAACAACATCACAAGTTAAGAAGAAGTTCAAAATTCTTATGTGTTTTAAACTAGGGAAGAATTTTTTAGGGGGGTCCTCAAAAATCCCACCAAGGCTACATTTCAAGACCAGATGAGCTTGTAAATCTAATGCAACACTAGAAGAAGAATCAAGACAGCAAGGCCAGACCAACATGAATCAGTCTCTAGAACTAAGAATTTTTCTTTGAATGCTGGGACAATGAAGTCACAAAGTGGACAAAGTTGAAACTGTCAAACATGACAAAAGGTGTCATTAGCCCACCGTGGCTTCGTCAAAATAAGCCAGATGGTTTCACCTCTCACTTTATCTCCAGTTTATTCTTTTTTCGATATTAGTGTTGTTAAAACTTTTTCTAAATTTTTCACAGGTGATGTTATCAGGCACAACGACTAAAATCACAAGATGTCTTTCGGGCCACTATGCCTAGTCATCACAAGCCAAACAACTTCATCTATAATTTTGTCTCCTTTAATTCATTACAACAGTTTTAATACATTATTAACAATTGCACTTGAATTTCACAGGTGATATTATTAAGACTTCTGCTCCCAATAACCAGAACCGGGCAAATTGCCAAAGGATCCTCCTGAAAGTTCAAGTCAGAAGATCGCCAGACATAAAGCATGCACAAACCTCTGTTACGAATACAAAGGATTCCCGACACCAAGGATCCAGTATGACGAACATCGAGTCTTTAACGACAGCCAGAGATATTACCAGCTTTACATACTACAAGTCCATTGATTATGTGAGCCGGATGACTACACTATGACTCTGCTTTTTATCTTAGTAGATACCTTGTTCACTATATGTACTTTAGCGACTTTACTTTTATCCTACAGAAACAAACACCAGGTCTTTGAAGACAACGAGATATATGAAAAAACAAGCCCATCCGCTAGCACAAATCGAATGGTTATACTACAATCTTACTCTCTATCTTTGACATTTGTTCATGCTAACCTGTTCTCAATATCGCAGGAAATATTATATTTAGGTCATCGACCCTTCAAAGAGATACACCAGGCCGTCACTTCGTTCGAAGTTAATGTATTTATTTTATTTGATTTTTTCAGACTCTCCGGGCCGTCACCTCATTCGAGGTGACGAATCATATTATATTTGGGTCATCTTCCCATCATCCAGATACAACAGACCATCACTTCATTCGAAGTTGACATATTTATTATATTTGATTCTTCCAGACTCTCTGGAACGTCATCTCGTTCGATATGACATATCATATAATATTTAGGTCATCCGCCCTTCATCCAGACACAACAGATCATCGCTTCGTTCGAAGTGAAATACATATTATATTTGACTTTCCAGACTATCCGGACTGTCACCTCGTTCGAGGTGACGTATTATATTTGGTATAATGTTTGGCCATCACCTCGTTCAACGTGACATATTTATTATAATCTTCATCCAGACTCTCTGGACCATCACCTCGTTCGAGGTGATGTATCGTATTATATTTAGGACAATGTTGGGTTGTAACCTCATTCAAGTCGTATATTATATTCATCCAGACTCGTCGGACTTTCACCTTGTTCGAGGTGACTTATTATTAAATTTGGGGCAATGTTGGGTTGTCACATCGTTCAAGTCACATATTATATTCATCCAGACTAGTCGAACCGTCACCTCGTTTGAGGTGACTTATTATTATATTTGGGACAATGTTGGGCTATCACCTTGTTCGAGCTGACATATTATACTCATGCAGACTCGCCGGACTGTCACCTCATTCGAGGTGACTTATTATTATATTTAAGTACAATGTTGCGTTATCACCTCGTTCAAGTGACTTATTATATTCATCCAGACTCGCTGGACCGTCACCTCGTTTGAGGTGACTTAGTATCATATTTGGGACAATGTTGTCGTACCTCATTCAACCGACATATTATATTACGGACATGTCACCTCATTCGAGGTGACTTATTATTATAATTGGGACAATGTTGGGTCGTAACCTCGTGCAACGTCACATCTCTATTATGTCCATCTAGACATGCCGCATCGTCACTTCATTCCAAGTGACACATTATTATGGATCGTCACCTCCTTCATCGTGACATATTAAACCAAAATTTACACTACGTTTTTACTTACATTTATGTTACATTTGTTACTAATAATTTTATCTTAGATTATCCAATACACGCATTTAATTTAGGTCGTCTGCCTTTAAAGAGACACGTTGGGTCGTCACCTCGTTAAAAGTGGCATACTACATAAAACTTAAGTCGTCCGCCTTTAAAGAGACACGTTGGGCCATCACCTCGTTCAAAGTGGTATTTAATTTGGGTCGTCTGCCTTTAAAGAGACATGCTGGGTCGTCACCTCATTCAAAGTGGCATGCTACATCAGACTTGGGTCGTCCACCTTTAAAGAGACACGTTGGGCCGTCACCTCATTCAAAGTGACACATTATTTTGGATCGTCACCTCCTTTAGTGTGACATGTCAACCAAGGTTTGTGCAATTTATATTTACGTTTATGTTACAGTTTCTAGTAACAATTTTATCTCATATTTGTATCGTATGCCTTTCAAAGAGGGACGTTGGGTTGTCTCCTCGTTCAAAGTGACACTTTACAATCAAATTAGATCATCACCTCCTTCAGTGTGACATGCTAAGCGAGGTTTGCACAAATTATATTTTCTCATGTATTGCACTTGCTACTAACCATTTTATCTTAGATTTTGCGGTGTACAAACCGAATTACACTAGAAAGCACAACGTGGAACTTTTTCTTAGTCAGTGAACTGGGGCAAACTGCAGAAAAGGGGCACAAACTCTTTGGGTGAGAGTCAAGGATCTACCTTTCACCACATTCAAGCTACACCCCTGTAAGAAGGCATGTAGGTTACTCGTGCTAAGGTCACTTGACCATTCTTAAAGTTTCGCATCCAGTATAATTTTCGAGTCTATATTGGAGCACTTTCACTCTTCATTTCAAATCCAGGTGACGATATACTCGAGGTACATGAAATTATGTCCGTGTGAAGACTTAGTTATAAGTGTGAAGCATGCCACATTCATAACTAAGAAGTTACAAGCCCCTTTTCTTTACTCAATTCACTTGTCACCTATCCCAAACCAAAGGCTACTTCCCCATAAGGAAATACCTTTTCCACTGATCGAGTTGAACTACATACGGCCCGATATTTGATACCGAGGATATGTAGGCAAACTCAATACTGTGGCTCGGTCGTAATCCAAATCCCCCAATCATGTTCCAAACTTCAAGTCTCTTGATAAATTTTTAAAATTTCCTATCGCTTTTTATTCGGAAGAGATGAATTGGTGGTCGGATAATTGGGTTTGTCAAAGGTCCTTGCCCAGGGTTGCCTTCGTCATCCCTAGACAATGAAGGGATAGTTGTTGACACCCAATTTTGGCCCTCCACATTTAAATTAACCAGTCAAGCTTCTTGATTTTCAAACAAAGTGAAATACGTATTTGTAAAAGTCAAAAATATTTTCCTAACTAGTTTAGTTGTTATTTTGTCATTTTATTTGGAAAAATATCCTAATATATATCATATGTATTTTAAATATTAATTATGTTCAAAATAAGTGTTTAATTTGGTACTTATTTCAAAATTGTCAATTAAAGTCTTTTACGGTTAATTACAATAAATTAGTCTCCTTTCTGCATATAAATATTTTACGTTGTTAAAGTCAAGAAGCTTAATTGGTTAATTGAATAACTAAATCGTCGCAAGTTGATTGCAAATCAGCTATTTAGATAAATAGTGGTTATAATTGACATATATTAAATCCAATATTGGCCATAGTTTAAATCCTTTTATTCCTAGCATTTTGAGGACTTTTGAATCTGTATGGACTCAATTAAAATGCCCAGCCCAATGGAATTTACTTTAACCCGGCCCATTAACTCTTTTAACCCCTAATTCCTTTTTCATATTTTCATTTTTTTACCTCAACACAAAAAATACGCACAGATCAACATAACCACAAATGAACCTTAACGTTTTATCATCTCCCCACACAAATTCTAGCTATTCCAGCCAAGTTTTGTAATGCTTCAATGCGTTTCCACCTTTCCAAGTTGCGGTTTCGCCATTTTGGGCAAGAAATCAATGCTTTTGTTTTCTTCTTTGCCATTCAAACATTAATCTCTATTTCCCTTTTTCTTTTTCTTCCTTTCTCTAATTTCGGGTACAATCCACGGGCAGAGAACATTAATGATCTTTGTCACAACTCAGATTTCAAATTTTCTCCAAAAAATTGAGTTGAAATCCAGATTTTGGGTCTGTCCCACATCGACCCAAGTTCTTAAAACCTAGCTACTTGGGGTTCTATAAATAGAACTCTCAATTCTCATTCTTAGACAACGGTTCCCACCCCATAATCTCTGGATTTTTCATTTACACAACTACTAAGCTAAGTTTTTGAGTTGGCAAAGAAAAGTTGAATACTTTCATTGTTTATTCTCAAGTTTCGTGTGTTGAAATCGATCCTCGACTTTCATCGCCCTAGTTCGTTGCTTAGAAAAAGGTAATTCTCCCTTCTCTTCTTTTCATTTTATTTCAATTCAAATGTATAATTATGTAATTAGCTTAGTTTAATTCAGTTTTAATGTTGTATGTTAGGTTACTGATTTTTGGTGCATTTTTAGTGTAATTTTTCCTTTTCTCTGAATATTTTCATTTTTTGTCTTTCAATTCTATTCAAGCAGATAAATTGGTTCAAATTTTAGTTCTGTTTGCTCTGTTGTGCTTATTTTCTCGTTCTGTTATAGCTTGTTTCAAATCAAGAGATAGTTAGTTTAATCTCATGGATAGTTTAGCTCTACTTTAGTTATTATATGAGTTTAGAGTATCAGTCAAATCTTTTCTTTAGTTCTGTGTTCCACTTTTGGTTGTTATATGACTTTATTAGTATAATACACTTTATTGCCTCTAGAGCTCTATGTTAAAGACTTAGGTTTCAGGTTTGAATTGCATTTGTCTCCCTCTTTTTCTATTTTCTCTTAGTTTCCCTGCTAAGTTTTGCTACTGTGCTACACTAGTTAATGCTTTTCTTTCGGCCTGTCTCCCTTATCTTGTTCGAGGAAATATGATAGATTAGTTTAATCTTAAAGTTGTTTGAGGTTCTGACTGAATCATAGCTTAACGTTGGTCCGCTTAGGTTAGCTAAGATAGTTTAAGTCAGATTTGGTTTCATAAATGAAAAATGAGTTCGATGCTCATGCCTCTGATTTTTTTGAGTTAAGTCAGAGGTGATAGGTCTAGTTTCACCTCCTTCTTTCCATGTAATCTCAAGCATATTGAATCTCTTAGGATTCTTAAGTATTAGCACGTCATGGTTTAGTTCTAATTATGGTGGAGTAGAGTAATTGGTTTTTCCTCATATGAAAAAACATGGACATATACTGAAGTTTTGGTTCTATATTTTAAACTCTATAGGATTTTAGATCCAGAATATTGTGTGATTAGTTTTCCTGCTATTTTCATTCCCCGCTTAAAGGTGTAAAGATGTTAGTTTAGGCTTACTTTCAGCTTCTTCTTTTTTGCCCTCTCAAGTCTGTTTTGCTAGGTAGTAGACATCTGATTTCGTCTTGCTTTAAGTACAATCAACATGTTATTTCCTAGGCCTAGATTTAGATTAAATATCGAGCTATTGCTTTGTTTATGATCTCATAATAGTCATGGCATGCCGGGCATAACTAAGTGTTAGCTATGTAACAGAATAGAGTGATTCGTTATGGATATTTTGTTACTTTCAAGTTTGGTTGTTCCTGCTTTATTTTCACATGTTTATGTCTTGAGAATCCTATGAATCAGTGTTGTACTCAGGTTTATTAAACGCATAAGTTTATCGATAATTGTTTTGGATAGAAACTCGAACTGATCTTTGTATGTCCCATCGGTTTCTCCATCACCTTAAATGATCATCTTTATAGAACCACAACCCTTACTGTGTTTGAGTTTGCTCAGCCTCGTTTGCAAACTATAATGTTGTTTGTTTTGAACCATGTTTAGCCATTACGTTTTGGGAAAAATATGAGATTGATTACTATTTAAAGAAGTCGTAGTTGCTCCAAGTTGCTAGATGTTTACATGATTGATATGTGCTATAACTCTAATTCAGTTGCGATTTTGATTAATGATGTTTACGTTGTGGTTGGTTGTTCAATTAAATGCTGAATTTATTACCAGTTTCTTGTTTATTTGCTAATTTCCATTTATTATTTTTATGCATGAACTTTCCCGAACGAGTCCAATGAACTCATCTCTTCTCCATCACATTCTGTGTTGGGCCCAAGGCCCAACATAATATTAGATCGAGTAAACCTCTATCCTCACCAAATGAAGAAAGGTCCTGGGCCAAGCCCGAATGCAATTCCCAGATGCATAGTAGCAGTTCAAAGGCGTAGATGGGCCTCGAGCCCATTAGTTTGATTTGTCTCTTTATCTATATTATGCTAGCTATCTGCTGAATTTGATTTGTAAAAACTACTAACATTTTACTTTGTTCTTACTTTTCTAACCAGATGTTATCGCTGAGTAGAGTGTGAAAGTTGTAGTCGCCAAAACGATTAAATGGTGTCTTATTACAATTTTATTGTTTTAAAGAAAGTCACAAAAATGCTTATAAACAAAGCAATTTTTCTAGAAATAGTGCTGAATACTAAAAAGATGATACATTTTTGAGTTATGTGATTCCAAAATTTGGGCTTGAGTTCAAGAAGTATTTTCAGAATTAAAATGGGAGATACTCCCTTTTGTCATGAGAAATAACGAGATTTAAATGGGCCATCAAAGTCCAAATATTCTCCAAAGTTCAACAGATTTTTAAAAAGAAATTAGTTAAGGTCCAAAACAATTTGCAAATATCTTATAAGTAAACTTGATTAATGTAATAAAGCTCAAGTACTTGTCACATGACTTAGGAGGTTGTAACGACCTGTTTGGTCGTTATTGCTTTTTCGATGCTTTTGACCCTTACCCTAGCTTGTTTAGCTCATATTTGACCCGAGAGGACTATTGACACGCTTCTCGAGCAGTTTGGATATGATTTGGAGAACCTTTTTGGAAATGTGGGCTTAAAGCAAAAAAGGGTTGGCTTAAAGTTGACTTCTGGGTAAACGAACATTTATAGAAAATTCGTCAATTCCGAGAGGTTCGGATGGTCGTTTAGAACTTGTGTGTATATTCGATTCGATTCCCAATGCACTTGGGTGCATTTTGGGACTTGGGTTGGAAATTTAGTTTTGAGGTATCAGGAGTTGAATCAGTCAACGAGACCTCCGATGGAAATTTCGAGGCCCTGAGTGCGTTCGTAGCACATTTATATGTATATCTGCATATTTGGTTTGTGCCCGGGAGGTTCCAGGATGGTTCCGGCGGTCAGTTTCAAGTCTGGGAAAACACCAGAAAAATCTGGTGTCTGGTGACCACTTTGGCGCGAAAGCACGCGCGAAAGCACTGGCTGAACCGCTAAAGCGGTAGAGCGAAAGCGCTGGCCTGCCCGCGGAAGCGGTCGACGGACTAGATTTCTTATTTAAAGGCCTTAAGTCATTCATTCATTACCCACTCCGAAAATAGACCTTTTAGGAGCATTTCAAATCATTTCTTGGGGGAGAATCATCGTGGTAAGTTCTTCCATCGTCATTACCATTCCTTATTCCATTAATCATCATAGGAAATCTATAAAATATGCTAGTTTCTTTAAGAACTTGAGCATTAAAAGAGGGTTCAACGAGTTCTTCTTCTAGGCTTTGTAATCTTGATTTATTGGTTGGGTTAGCTTCTTGAAGCATGGAATTGATGATTAGAATATTTTATTTCATCATTTCTTCCTAATTAGTGGTTATGGGATTGGAAGTTAGGGTTTATACCCGAATTTGGGGGTTTTGCCTAGAATCCAAATTTAAGTAAATTGTTGGTTATTCTAGCTTGATATTGATGGGAATTGATTACCTAGAGCTTTAATTTCATGTTGGAACCTTTAGATTCCTAATTCCACCCTTCTAGTTCATAAAACCCGTTCCATAGGTTGGGGATTTGGGTCTTGAATAGAAGTAAGATTTGATCGATGTTCTTATTGATTCTATTTTCTTGATTCGAATGTGCTTAGACTTTCTTTATCTCGAGGCTCAAAGGAAAGGCTAAGGTATGATTGTGGAGATCTTTCTTTTCGGCCTTCCAGGTAGGTTACAGTTCACCCTATGGTGAGATTTCGTTTAGCGAACCATATATTTAGATGATATTATCATATAATGCATGTAAACCTTCGGGTATGACGTTGGGTTGGATATTGTCTTAGGTTGGGCCCTGTTATGTGATTTGGGGGCTAGCCACCCTGTTGTGTTGTGACTTATCTTGTTCTATTATTGTTGGCTCGATGCCACGTGGAGATAGTAGATATTGGAGACTATTGATATATCTTGATATTGATATTGTAGTATCTTACTTGCTGTCATTGGAGATGAGGATAGTGATTCTAATATGGCTTATTGTGTAGCCTTTTCATGATATTGTTGGTGTGCCCATGCGTGGTACTTTTGATATTGATTTGATTATTGACATTGAACTCATACATTGCACGCACTCTCATCCTTCATGATATACTATTGATACATTGATGATACTTAAGGAAACACTGTTATGAGTTGGGCTCAGTTGGATGAGAGTGACGTGAGGACTGATACTCGATATTTATCCCAAAATCGAGAGTGAGTGCTTGTACCGATTACCGAGGTTGTTGTCGAAATCGTGAGGTAGCAATTGCCGAGGTTATTGCCCAAATCGTAAGGTTCGTGGACTTCACGGGTCCCCCATGGGTTGTGCTAGTGAGATGTGATGTTCCATCATCGGAGTACATATGTACGGTGTATATGCATTGCATTCACACTTCATACGTTATTGCATTGCATTATACCATGGCTTCTATTGTGATATTCTTGTGATATACGGATTCGGCTTGAATATATTGAAACTTGGTACATTTAGCCTTAGATGCTATTACATAGGTGATGACGTGTACGTGGTTACTGGCTCGTGATTGATTTATACCTTGTTGATTTACCTAGTTATCTTACTTTATTGCTTGTATATATGTTAGGTATTCTTAGTCGGCCTATGATACCTACAAGTACTTGTTGTTTGTACTGACCTGCACTTGCTGCATTCTTTTAAGAATGCAGAGTTCCAAATAGGTTCTGTCACGACCCAAACCGATGAGTGTCTGACCTCACGTATCTGAAACATACTAAACATCAAGGGCCCATGAATGGCATGAACTGATCTCATAAAAGGGGAACGTCATGACTCTGTACAATCTGTATATACATAAACATGCGGAAAGAACAGTGCAAGCCAGCTAGGCTGCTACATATACTGTACACAAATGAATAGAAGCCGACAAGGCTGCATCATCTGACTAATACATACAACTGTCTATAGACCTCTACTGGAATAAAAGTTGTATAAAGGACGGGATAGGGCCCCGTCATACCCATATGCATACACATCTCAAAAGGGTGGCATACCAAAACTGACTGCAGCTCCAGATGAAATGGAGCGCACCGACCACCGCAAGATCTAAAGCGTCCCACCGAGTCGGGACCACCCGTCTGTCTACCCGTACCTCGCGCGGCACGAACGCAGCCCTCCGAGCAACGGGGAGTCAGTAAGGATAATGTACTGAGTATGTAAGGCATAAGAACAATATATACATATACACAAGTGTCATGAATAAGATCTGAACTCATAAGCTGAAATGACTATCTGCATGTACTTGTATGAACTAGTATCATGCTCGTACCGCATAAATCTGTGTAACTAACAATGCCAATGTGGGCGCATAATATGCATCCTCATGCCTATCAATGAAGGTCATACATCTATATATGTGTGCATATATAACGCCTGATATATATGCATATATAACGCCTGTAAAGCCTCTATGGCATCTCATCATATCATATCGGCTCCTCTGCGGCCATAATCGATATCATCAATATCGTCATCATAGTGGTAATGCGTATATAACGCCTATATCTCTTCTCATACTTTACATATATCTAATATTCGCGTCTA
>NC_081345.1:67621020-67634702 GCF_029784015.1 Lycium ferocissimum
GCCGAGCTTGAGAATCAGCAGGTTCGAGACCAGGCCGCCGAGGATGATGTGGCCCTAGCACAGACACAGCCCGAGATTACTTCTGATCGAACTATGCAGGATACTATGGCCCATGTTTTAATCCATCTAGATGCCCGAGAAGGGCCGCCGCTCGGATTCTTACTCTGGCGGAGGTTCGCAGAGAGTTAGGGCACGGACACGAACGAGACCTACTCGAGCAAAGACGCCTCGGCGCGGATATAGCTCCCCATATTGATGCAGTGTCAGCCTCGAGGGATGATCTTAGACCCGTGGCGAGCGCTGTTATGACCTTGACTGACTAGGATATTGTTGGGAGGTTTAGGAAGTTGGAGTCGCAGAGGTTTTTGGGTACTTCAGCAGAGGACACTTATGAGTTTATCTTGGATATGCATGAGTTGCTACATAGGATGGGGATCGCAGAGACCCATGGAGTTGACTATGTGTCCTACCAGTTTCGCGGCGACGCAAAGACTTGGTGGAGGTATTTTGTTGCTTGCAGACTCCTTTCGCTGACTTGGACTCCGTTCTACCAGGCCTTCCTTGAGAAGTATGTCCCTCGGGCTTTGAGAGAGGTGCGTAGGGATGAGTTTCTACATCTTCAGCAGAGGGGTATGTCAATGGAGGCCTATGTGACTCGCTATCTGTATCTGGCCCGTTATTTCACTCCCTTGATCCCTGCTGAGCCTGACAGGATTAGGCGATTTATTGGTGGGCTAGCTGGTTCTCTTCATATTCCTTGCCTTCAGATGGAGGCTATGGAGCTTCCTTCTAGTCCATCGTCGAGCATGCTTCTTTAGTTGAGGCCGCTAAGGCCCGTGCATTTTGGAGGGGGTGGTGAGAAAAGGCAGTGTTAGATTGAGAGTTATGGTGGTTCTAGTTCAAGGGGCGCCGGTCTGTCTTCTAGGCCATATCAGCCATATTTCGGCCGCCCCTGTGCACTCAGGTTTACAGGTTTCCTCCAGTGAGATACCCAGGCAGAGAGCTCTTGAGAGCTCGTTTTCTTGACTAGTAGACAGGGTTGTTTTAGCCGGTTCCTCAGCTTCAGTTTATTAGCCTCTGCCCTCTCAGGGCTGTTTTGCATGTGGAGAGCTTGGGCATATTTCTAGGAAGTGTCCCGGAGCCAGGCGGGATTATTGGTCTCAGGGGACTCCGACATCGTCTGGTAGTCGAGATAGTGCTTCTCAGAGGGACGGTGCTCAGTTAGGCCGCGGTGGTTCTCAGGTTTCTAAAGGTGGATCCTAGGTTGGTAGAAGTGGTTCCCAGAGTTCAAGAGGTGGATCTTAGTCTGGATATGGTGGGGCCCAGTGTTACTCATTCCTTAGTAGACCCAAGGCAAAGGCCTCAGATCTTTGTTATCTCATGTATCATTTATGTCCGACATAGAGCATCTTCCGTGTTATTTGGTCTGGGATCCACTTATTCATATGTGTCTGCATATCATGCCGTTGATTGGGATTTTCCTTATGATAGCATAGATATACCTATTCATGTGTCTACTCCAGTTGGAGATTCAGTTGTGGTTGATTGAGTTTATTGGTCATATTTGGTTACTTTTATGGCGTATGACACTTGGGTAGATTTGATGATTCATGATATGGTGGACTTTGATAGTATCCTGGGTATGACCTGGCTTTCTCCTTACGATGCGATCTTAGACTGTCATGCCAAGACAGTCACCTTAGCTATACCGGGCATTTCTAGACTTGAATGGAGGGGTACTCCTAGTCCTGCTCCGAAGAAGATTATTTCCTTCCTTCAGGTGAAGAAAGTAGTCAATAAAGGGTGTTTAGCTTATCTAGCTCATATGCGTGACACGACTTTTGCATCTCGGCCGCCTGAGTCCGGTCACTGTTATGAGCGAGTTCGCGGAGGCATTTCCCGGTTGCCAGGTGCTACCCGATCGCGACATTGACACGTATTGATTTGGATCCGGTGCACTTCCTTTATTTCTATTCCGCCGTATCGGATGACACTGCCGATTGAGAGAGCTTAAGGAGCGGGGCGGGATTTATTGAGCAAGCGGTTCGCAAGTGTCTCCCCTTCGGGTGCTCCTGTGTTATTTGTGAAGAAGAAAGATGGGACCATGAGAATGTGCATTGATTATCGCCAACTGAAATGTCACACCCCGACCTTACTAGGGTGTGATGGGCACCCGACCCCACGTCCGGAGCCGAGCGAACCCACAGACTCTTATTACGCACATAATTTTCTTTCAAATCTCAAAACTGAATAATCATGAAATACATAATAAAGCTTATAATCGACAAACCGTAATTATACAAAATTTACTACATAACACAAATCAACATATCGGGATGGAGCCGCCATTGGACCGACATATCATACCCACGACGCCGTTGCCGCAAAGCCTCTAACACGGATCCGTAAATCATAACCGACAAACTATACTCGGAAGACTCGGGGAAAATGGAGCTTGCCATCTCTCGCCGGAACATCTTCTACAATAACTTCGGCTAAATCCGGGAGTACCGCGCGGCATGAAACGCGACCCGAAGAAAGCGGGGTCGGTGACGGAATATGTGCGAGTACGTAAGGCATGCAACACAAAGAGAAACTATAGCTGAAACGTATTTAACTATCGTGTACACACGTTACTCGGAATAGCAGACGCTTACCTCCCCGACACACAATTCATACATACACCTCGTTTCATATGCCTAAAAAGTGTACGTAAAATAAATGGGTCAACCAATATACCAAAATACTTATTTGCAATCACCGATCGCGTGTCCGAAGAGGTGCGGAAAAATACGAGCGCACGGGTGGTGTCACACGTCCGACGGGTACAGTATCGTACGAATGTTCGGATAGAATCATATATCGGACGGAATGCCGAACATACGGAATATTCGATTGTATCATATGCGGACAAACTACCGAACATTCGATATTCGTACAACGATATATATATATATCGGACGAGAATACGAATGCACACAATTTTAATGCTCGGATGAGATTATATACCGCATATGCATAAAACGTGTCCCGCCCTACGATAAGGGACTCGGTGAATAGGGACCCATATATTATATATGCAAAAACGTGTCCCGCCCTTTGATAAGGGACTCGGTGATGTAGAATCATGCGGATCGAATCCCGTGCCAAATATACATAACGTGTCCCGCCCTCTCGTGGGTCTCGGTGGATAAAGTCAAATGCCATCCTGGCCGCCATCCCCATATCATCACAAACATACACAGATAACGTGTCCCGGCCCGCAAGTACGAGTGACTCGGTGAATAATGCAGAGAAGAGCACGATAACATATCCTGGCCCGGGGCTCAGTGAATCAGAATCATACCATAGAGTACGCACGAGAACATAACATGCCCCGGCCCGGACTCGGTGAAAGATACATTGAGCCTTGCACGAGCAGAGTCGTGAGAAACCATATGCTTATAAATCCAGACTCGATGGATACGTACACTTACCAACATATGAAGATCCAGAAGCAAGTTTCAGATCCTTCCAAATTAGTATCAGAAAGTTATGGACATTTGAAGCGCAGAAACCTCTCCGGACTTTTTGAGCGATCCCGGATCGTGTATGAAGAACACTAAAGCTTACAGAAGATGTTCATATCAAAATACTTATGTCACAACACTTATATCCGAATACTTATATCAGAATTTCTATTTCAGAATACTTACATCAGAGTGCCTACATCCGGATAGTCAAACCAAAATGCTCATATCTGAGTTATCAGATACTTACATTAAATTCGGAACAAAAGTCAAAGGTTTCCTTAGTTATCTTACAGAAATAAGGCAAATAGAGCAGTACAACTAGGTCTCGGGGATTGTGGGCCCATCTCGGGTCAAGTCGGGTAACAAACGTAAAAACATGGTCATTATGTCTCATTAGACTATCCTCGAAGATTTCAAGGCCTTCCACTTTCACTTTCAAAAGTTACGGACGTTTGGACATGTCTTTACAATAAAGCGTAAGTTAGTTAGTTCAATTCTATTGAATGAATAGTAACTAAATTCAACCTCGGACTTCTAGAATTGGAGTGGCCCCCGAAGCACGTATTCAAGCTTATTACATCTAGGACATGCCAACGAAAGAAAGAGTAAGCCTTACATACCTTTTCCGCTCCTTAAGCTTCTCCAAATCCCAACTCCAAGTTTGCCCATAAAAGTAACGCAATTTGGTCACATTTACCAAATATCAACCATAAAGCTTTAAGAATTCACTCTTAACCAACACTTGTCTTAATCTTCCAAATAAGCTCACTTATTTTCCGCCAAAAATTTCGGCCAAAGACCTCCCCTGTAAATACACCGTCCCGAGAATTATGGCTCGGCCCATATCAACAACAACCAAACCAACAATCATAATGACAACGTCCATAATCAATTCATAACGCATTCTAACATTAACAATCCCTTTCTACATAGGTCGACAATATTCCATTTATTCAAATAAACTTCGTGCATTCAAATATTGTTCCGAGGCCATTCAAACACAATTCGAGAACACCTCGGACAGTCCATAAGATGTTCAAATCAGCCCATTTATTCACTATGCCACCCGAAACCTCCTAAGTGCAAGGAAACGTTAACGACACATTTCTTTTCTTCCAAACTCATAAACTACATCAACAACCCGCATGTTTACAACATTGTTTTCATAAATTCAAGAAAGCATATTCTAGTCACATTAGCTTCCAAACGGCTCATATGATCACAATTTTAATCTTGGATCATTAAGACTTCATTTTCCCATCATTGGATTCACAATACAACAATCAAATTATACTAAATAAAATTTGCTCATCCCTTGCCAAACAATACAACTCATATTCGGCCATGACCACTAACCCACAACTTCCATGCTTTCCATCCATTTCTACACATTGCAACAATCACACAACAAACTAAATACAATTAATTCATCACTCATACATGCTTTCTCATGCACACGGCTAGACACACACATACACGGCTATACTTCTACTTCAATACTTTCATGCCTTTAATTCATTTCCACACTTCACAACCTCCACAAACCATACATAACATATAGAAATAAAGATTGATGCTTACCTTCCTCACTTGCTCTTCACTCGGTTAGGACCTTATTCCGCAAAACGAGCGCTTCGCTTGTTCTACTAACTACACCACGTTAACGAGGGCCTTTCAATTAGTAGGAAGGCATAAAGCAACCAATTTTTCATCATCAAAATGGAGGGGCTGGTTTCGGCCAGCCCCTTGGCCGTTCTTCTCCTCCTTCTTTCTTATTCTTTTCTTGAATTTTCTAGAGCTTAGAATGATGAAGACTTGCCCTCTCTAGTCATCCCTCCATATATATATATATATTAGTATGGCACATGGCCATGCACATGGCCGGCCATGTGCCCCTCTTTTTTTTTTTTTTTTGTTTTCTTTTCTTTTCCCTCCAAATCTTTCTTCAAATTTCTAGAAATTTCCTTAAGATGAACATGATGAAAATGACCTACTAAATCATCTTAATTCTACATATATTAAACTTCCAAGTGGCCATGGCCCACACTACATGTGGCCTTATTTTTCATGAACTACTAATTTCCAAAATTCCACTTTTAAGCCCAAATTTTCTTTAATATTCCCTTCCAATAAAATCATAACGACTTGCGCGTTCAAACGAAGCCGGAAGAATGTAACCTCATCCTTAACTTCCCGCCATTGTCTTAAAATATTCCGACGCACAAAATGCGGGATATAACATGAAAAAGGTTACTACTTGGAACAAGTGTCCTATGCCTCGTATTGATGATTTGTTTGACCAGCTTAGGGTGCTTCAGTGTTTTTGAAAATTGACTTGCGTTCAGGCTACCACTAGTTGAGGAGACAGCCTTTCGGACGAGATATGGTCATTTTGAGTTTCTTGTGATGTCATTTGGGCTTACCAATGCCCCAGTTGCATTTATGACTTTGATGAATAGCATCTTTAGCCTTAATTCCTTTATGATTGTGTTTATCGATGATATCTTGGTGTATTCCAAGAGTAGAGAGGATCATGCGAGCCATGTTCACACTGTTCGTGGGTTATTGATGAAAAATAGCTTGTTTGCTAAGTTTTTGAAGTGCAAGTTTTGGTTGGAGTCTGTGGCATCCTTGGTCCATGTGGTGTCTAAGGACGGGATTATGGATGATCTACAGAAGATTGAGGCGGTAAGAGATTGGAGGAGGCCCACTTCTGTGATCGAGATCCGTAGTTTCGTAGGTTTGGCTAGCTACTACCACTGATTTGAGAAGGGTTTTGCTTCTATTGCTTCGTCTTTGACCAGATTGACTCAGAAGGATGTTCCCTTCCAGTGGTCCGATGATTGTGAGGAGAGCTTTCAAAAGCTCAAAAATCTTTTCTGACATTACCCGTGGAGGCTAAGAATTTCGCGGTCTATTATGATGCATCCCCTTTGGGTTTGGGTCTTTGTGTTGATGTAAGAGGGTAGAGTGATAGGCTATGCTTCCCGTCAATTGAAGATCTATGAGAACAATTACCCTACCCATGATTTGGAGTTATTGGCCGTGGTCTTTGCTTTGATGATCCAGAGGCATTACTTGTATGGTGTCCATTGTGAGATTTTCATCGATCATCGTAGCCTTCAGCATGTAGTTACCCAGAGAGATCTTAATTCCAGGCAGTGCCGATGGATGGAGCTCCTGAAAGACTACAACATCTCTATTTTATATCACCCAGGTAAAGCCAATGCTGTTGTTGATGCCTTGAGTCGCAAGGTAGTGAGTATGGGGAGTTTACCTTGATTGATTATTTTCGAACGCCCGTTGGCCATGGAGGTTCAGACTCTAGCCAACAGTTTCGTTTGTCTTGATATTTCAGCCCCAGGCAGAGTTTTGGCTTGTCTTGAGGCGAGGTCTTCCTTATTAGATCAGATCAGGACTCATCAGTTTGAGGATGCTCAGTTGAGCAAGATTCGAGATAGCATTCTGAGGGGTGAGGCCAAGGAGGTCATGATTGATTCTGAGGGCATTTTGAGGATTAAGGGACGTGTGTATGTTCCTCGTGTTGGTGATTTAAATCAGTTGATCTTGACTGAGGCTCATAGCTCTCGATATTCTATTCATCCGGGGGCGACTAAGATGTATAGTGATTTAAGGCAGCACTATTGGTGGCGTCGGATAAAGAGGGATATAGCCGATTTTGTGGCTAAGTGTGGTAATTGTCAGTAAGTCAAGTATGAGCACCAGCGACCCGGTGGTGTACTTCAGAGGATGCCCATTCCCGAGTGGAAGTGGGAGAGGATTGTCATGGATTTTGCTGTGGGTCTCCCAATGACCCTGGGTAAGTTTGACTCGATTTGGGTGATAGTTTATCGGTTGACTAAGTACGCTCATTTCATTCTTGTTCAGATTTTCTATACCGCGGAGAAGTGAGCCAAGTTGTACATTCGGGATATTATGAGATTACATGGGGTCCCTATTTCTATCGTATCTATTCGGCGTACTATTTTCACTTCCCATTATTGGAGGGCTTTTCATGAGGATTTGGGTACCCGATTGGATCTTAGTACAGCTTTTCAAGCCCAGACCGGTGGGCAGTCCAAGCAGACCATTTAGGTGCTCGAGGATATATTGGCAGCTTGCGTTATTGATTTTGGTGGTCATTGGGATCAGCACTTTCCATTGGCAGAGTTCACGTAGAACAACAGTTATCACTCGAGTATCGATATGGCGCCTTTTAAGGCTTTGTATGGTAGGAGATGTAGATCTCGGTTGGGTAGTTTAATCTTTTGAGGTTCGACCTTGGGGTACGGATGCGGTGAGAGAGTCCCCGAGACAGTGAGGATGATTCAGGCCAAGCTTTTGGCAGCTCAGAGTCGACAGAAGATGTATGTAGACCGGAAGGTCCGAGGCTTAGAGTTCGCTGTTGGTGACTAGGTTCTATTGAAGATTTCAGCCATGAAGGGTGTTATGAGGATTGGGAAGAGAGGCAAGTTGAGTCCGAGATATATTGGACCTTTTGAGATTCTTGACCATGTAGGCGATGTTGCTTATGAGTTGGCTTTACCGCCAAGCTTGGCGGGAGTTCATTCGATTTTCCAAGTGTCTATGCTGAAGAAGTGCCATACTGATGGTGCTTATATTGTTTGTTGGGACTCGATATTTCTTGATAAGATTTTGACTTATGAAGAGGAGCCAATTGCGATTTTGGATAGGCAGGCTCGGACGTTGAGGTCCAAGGAGATTGCTTCTGTGAAGGTGCAATGAAAGCATCATCCAGTTGAGGAGGCTACTTGGGAGACTGAGTCCGATATGCGTAGCCGATATCCCAGTTGTTCGCTGATTCAGGTACTTCTCCGTTATTTTCCCTTCTTCGCTCGAGGACCAGCAATGGTTCAATTGGTATCTGATGTAATGACCCACTTGGTCGTTATAGTCTTTTCGTCAGGATTGAGCTTTTCCCAAGCTTGTTAGCTCACTTTTGACCCAGGAGGACTGTTGACACTCTTATCGAGGTGTACGGGTTTGATTTTATTGACTTTTCGAAAAAAGTTAGCTTTAAGCAAAAAAAAGTTGACTCAAAGTTGACTTCTGGATAAACAGACCTTTTCTAGATATTCGTCGATTCTAAGTGGTCAGGACAGCCTTTAGAACTTGTGTCTATATCTGGTACGGTTCCCAAAGCACTCAGGTGCATTTTGGGACTTGGGTTGGAAAGTTGGAATTGAGGTATCGGGGGTTAACTCGTTCAACGAGATCTTCGTTGGGAATATCTAGGCCATGAGTGCGTTCGTAGCGTGTTTTTATGTGTGTCTGTGTTTATGGTTTGTGAACAGATAGCCTCGGGTATTAATCAGGATTTTGGATTGAGATTGTGTTTATTTCGGGAAATTCTGGTGCTAGTATCCGCCATGGCGGCACCCTTACCATCCCAGCGGCACCACCATAGCGATGGGATGGGCCGCTTAGGCGGCCTAGTGTAATTGTAGCCGACCGTCTCGGCGGTCTGAGAGGCTGCCTGGGCTGGACCGCCGCAGCGCTCCCGCTGCAGTCGTATCAATATCAGGACTGTTATTTCATTAATTGTGTATTAAAGGCCCTTAGTCTCTCATTTATTACTATTCCAAAAATTGAGCTATTGGGAGCAATTCTAGAGGATTCTTGGTGATAAGTCCTTTTAATCTCATTACTATTCCATTGCCCCTAATCATCTTAGAATCCCTTTACCTTGTTAGTTCATTAAGTAATGGAAGATTAAATGTGGGTTTAATGAATTTTCCTTCTAGGCTACTAAATCATGAATTGTTTGTTGGGTTAGCTTCTTTAAGCAGTGAATTGCTGGTTAGAATCCCTTATTTCATAATTGCTTCCTATAGAGGCTAATTTGTGGAATTGGAGATTAGGGTTTATACCCAAATTTGGGGGTTTTTCCTAGAATCCGAAATAGAATGAATTGTTGATTATTCTAGCTTGCTAATGATGTCACTTAGAGGTTTAATCTCATGTTGGGACCTTTAGATCCCTAATTTCCCCCTTTTCTTTAATAAACCCTATTCCATAGGTTGGGATTTGGGTTTTGATAGAAGTAGGGTTGCTTTTGATGTTCTCCTTGATTCTAACTCCATGATTTGAATATGCTTAGACTTTCTTGATCTCGAGGCTCAAAGGAAATGAAAGGCTAAGGAGTGATTGTTGGTGCTATTGTTGTTCGGCCTTCCAGGTAGGTTACTGTTTACCCTATGGTGAGAGTTCGTTTAGCGAAGCATATATTTAGATAATATTATTGAGAAAGCATGTAAACCTTCGGGTATAAAGTTGGATTGGATACTGTCTTATGTTGGGCCCTGTTGTGTGATTGGGGCTAGCCACCCCGTTATGTTATGATTTGATTTATTCTATTGTTGTTGGCTTGATGCCACATGATGATATTAGATATTGGATACTATTGATATATCTTGATCATAATATTATAGTATCTTACTTGTTGACGTTTGATATGAGGATAGTCTTCTATATGGCTTGTGTAGTCTTTTTCATGATATTGTTGGCGTACCCCATGCTTGGTACTTGTGATATTGATCTGATCATTGATGTTGAACTCATACATTGCACGCATTCTTATCTTTCATGATATATGGTTGATACATTGATGATACTTGAGGAAACACTGTGATGAGCTGGTCTCAGTTAGATGAGAGTGACGTCAGGACCGATATCTGATGGTTAATCCGAAATCGTTGTTGTGTGGCAGTGAATCCCGAGGTTTGTGCCGGGATCGTGAGGTAGCGGTATCTAGGTTATCGCCGGACTGTGAGGTACATAGACTCCGCGGGTAACCCATGGGTTGTGCTACCGAGACGTTGATACTTTCGTCTGGAGTCAGCATTGCATTGCATCCACATTTCACACATTACTGCATTGCATTGCATTATGACTTTATGTTGATGATCTGCTGATATACTTGTGTTATTTGGATTCGGACTGATTATATTGAGACTTGGCACACTTAGGATTAGATGCTATAACCTAGGTGACGACATGTACTTGGTTTCCTATTTGTGTTGACTTGTACTTGTTGATTACCTGTTTATCTTACTTTATTGTCTGAATTATGTTAGCTAAACTTAGTCGGCCTCTGATACCTACCAGTATTGTGGTTTTGTATTAACCTGCACTTGCTGCATTCTTTTATGAATGCAAAATTCGAGGTGGGATCTACTTAGTTTCTCGTGGCTGATAGTCGCTCCGAGAGTTGCTTAGAGTCTATAGGGTGAGCATGAGACGTCCGCTGCCTTGAAGATTATTCTTTACTTATGTCTTACTTTCTATTCTAAGACATATTCAGACTTGATGTATTATTAATATTCCAGACTTGTATATTCTAGCTAGATTCTTTTGTGTGGATTAGACCAGACTCTGGGGTGTATTTTCCTTACTTTTGCATATTTTCTATATTATTATTGTCAGACTTACGTGTTTTTATCTCTTCTGCTTATTTAATTATTTGTTCCTGCTTTTACTATTGTTGGGTTGAGGGTTCGCCTACCAAGGAGGAAAAGGTAGGTGCCCGCGCAACTTAGCTAAATTGGGTCGTGACAGTACTAGTAACGTTAAGGATTTGAGTAAAGGATTAGAAAAAATGGATACTTGAAATGGTAGATCCATGATGGGTTAACTGAGTTAAGTTCAGGATAACATTTCAGAAATTGAGTAAGGCAATTCGAGCAAGGACGCTTCAGTGACATACATGAGGATATTAGTAAGACTGGCAATGTGATACGCTGAACTTGGGATTATGCGATACGCGGGATTTAGAGAGTTTTCAGCTTAGAGGTGAGTGAGATAAGGGAAGACTATAATGGATAGAGTGTGTGGCCTACTATTATCTCCAGGTATGATTCGGTTAGTGTACGAGACTTATGGATATGTGATAGACTACTGAGTGGGTTCGAGTAATGGTCAGACGATGGCGGTATATGTGAACTGATAGAAATTGAGGAATCGAAGAGTTAAGAGACAGTATAGTTGATCAAGAGTCGGCAAGAATGAGGTATATCTTGGGATTACTTGAGTCTATTTAAATTGTGGCATCATTGTCTTGCATATTCAAATGAGGTGTGAGTGTTGCGTGAGCTTAAGGAAGGAAGTCTACAGAAATGGACTAAGTGATATGAGGAAAATTCAGTGAGATTCGTGATCGGCAGCTAGTGATAAGTATATTTTAGTGAACCGATATGTTTGATTTATAAGAAGTGGCTTAGTGGTACACCGTTGGAAAAGTTCGTAACATTCTACAGTGGATGAGTTAGCGTGCTTTAAGAGAAAGGATTTGTGGAATCCCTATCATGCGAGGCTACATTTATATTTTCGGGGTGGGACCCTACTCATGGTAATATAGTATGATTGCAAGTAATATTGACTGGACAGTTTGGATAAGTGCTTTTGGATATTAAGGACTTGGGAGTAATTGCATGAGATTTAGAGTGGCAGGTAAGATTGGATACTTTCAAAAAAATTATGACGTATCAAGGTGATATAATGAGAGGTTCAATGGTTAAATAGTTATTATATGAGGCTTCAGGTTTTACATCAAAAAGTTCGGGGTTGGATCGGATTTGCGTGTCGGGTAAAGGTTGAGAAGCATAAAGATTAGAATCGTAAAGTATAGCTCTTCGGTACTAAGTTGATAACTTGGATAGGACTCAACTTGTGGAGTCAAGGGTGACAGACAGGATTTGTTATGAGTGGTATGACTGTGATTGGTTTCGAAATTTGGAGTCAGTTCTAATGACGATTGGTGACATTCGAGAGTTGTGCATGCATTCAAGGTCAGCTTTATTCGAGTTAAGCTTAAAGGACTATGATTTTATTGCGAGGAAGTGTCACGCCCCAAATCTGGAGTGGCGTGACCGACACTCGATGCCAACCTAGGCCTGAGCGAACCACTCTAAATCGGAAACTCTAGGAGCTACCCCCAACTTAAACCAATAAGGCCTACCTGCACATAAATAATACCAACAAGCCGGCAAGGCTGTAATCTGGATATATATATATATACTGACCATCTCGTCTGAATTGGGCACATACACCAAAAATATAAGTACACAACTGAGCAAGCCGACGATGCTACTATGTAGGCTGGACAACAAAACTGAGAGCCAACAAGGCTACATAACATCCCAACTACATACAATGCCACGTACCTCCAGAGAACATAAGTGCGCGAAAGGACGGAAGACAAGGCCCCGTCATACCCATATATATACATGTCAAAATAACATACCAAAAGGACTTCATCTCCGAACCAAGTGGGCCGCCGGCAGTGAGTGGAAGGCCTACTGAGCTGGATCGTCTGTCTGGCTACCTGAACCTGCGGGCATGAACGCAGCGACCCCAGACAAAGAAACGTCTACACGAATAATGTACTGAATATGTAAGGCAAGATAACAACTAAATGAAATAACAAGCTATACTCTGGATATTTCAAGAAAGCATCTGGAGGTACTCTACCTGGGTTGCCTTTCATCTGAGGCAAGATAACATAACTCTATAGATATAACTCCGTGACCTGAGGGTTAGGGATAGATAACTCCATGACTCATTGGCTAGGTATAATCAACTCCATGACCCGTAGGTCAAGTATGAGCAACTCTGTGACCCATCGGTCAGGCAACAACTCCATGATCCGTAGGCCAGGCAACAACTCCATAACCCGTAGGCCAGGCAACAACTCCATGACCCGTAGGTCAGGCATTCTGTCTCACTGACCAAGTGGCAAGGGTAAATAAAATGTAAATATATGTATGTCATGCATGTGCTAAAAAATACCAACTATGTAACATTCCTCTTCTGTCTCTCTATGAACTCCAGGACATAGGAAAGGGATATGGCCCCTCAGAAAGAATAATATAACACTCGGAAACTATGCCACAATATGACGAGCTCTACTTTGACAAATCTCTAGTCATAAGGTTCTTTACGCTCCTACCATACATGGATTCATGCCAAGAAAAGAAGGAACAGCCTTAACATACCTGGAAGCTTATTCTCGACTTTCCAACTTACTTCTCTTCTTGACATCTACATAAGATCATTCATGGTCTCGTAATCTACATATAAAACCAGTCATACTATTGTTAGGCTTATCGTCATATGCTTGTCTTAAGCCTTCAAATTAAATCCCCCTTAAAA
>NC_081345.1:67634802-67640904 GCF_029784015.1 Lycium ferocissimum
AAACGTTGATTCCCCTCTCGTTGCAAGCGAGGTTCACATAGGGAAACATCCCGCTATGGCAGACCTCATTTATTTTTGAAACCCCGCGGCAACGAGCCTCGCCCCGCTGCGACGGACCCACTACAGCAGTCCCCAAACCACTGCAGTGGTCCATTTTGACCAGTATCTCGAGTTTTTCCACCAATTTTCACCCAAAATCCCAACACCAATCCGAGGCCTTACAGACCCAAACAAACACATGCACATATACATAAAAACACCCTGCGGACTCACCCACGGCCTTGGAATTCCCCGATGAGGTCTGGGCTTTTCAGTCACCGCATAACGACCTAGTGGATTGTTACGTCGAATCTGCGATTAACCGTTCGTCCTCGAACGGACGAGAAGCGAGAAACAAAGGAAAGGTACTCGGTGAAAAGGCGGGGATGGGGTGCGCGTCATCGGATTCGGTCTCCCAAGTAGCTTCCTCAACCTGGATGGTTCTTCCACTTAACCTCGACGCTATTCTCTTTCGACCTTGGTTTACGAACCTCTCATCTAAAAAATAGCAATAGGCTCTTTTTGAAATATGATCGGTTGGTTTCAAAACTATGGTGGGGCAAACCCAATGGTGGGGGGCAAACCCAATGGTGGGGCAAGCCTCGGCCAGGCACGCCGAGTCCCGCGGGGGTGGGGGGGTGAGCGTAAGGCCGCTTAGGCGGAATCCCCGCGTTGGTTTAGGCGAATCCACATTGGTTTAGGCGAATCCCACATCGGTTAATGTCAGCTACTATGATATGTTCTACTTTCCATAAATATGAAACAGAAAGGTTTTTCAAAGAAAGCTAAGTATTTTAGGCATTCTGATTATTATATATGTCTTCTGTACCTCGTATGTATGATTTGTATTTCAGACGCAGGCACTTTGACATTCTGGTCATTATGTTCACTTTCTGTACCCCTATTTCGGTTATGATCTCGTTTTCCGTATTTCATGCTTTGCATACTCGGTACCTATTCCGCATCGACCCCTCTTCTCGGGCCGCGTTTCATACGCGCAGTACGCCTGTGCGAGCCGAAGAAATTAGTAGAAGATGTTCCGCCGGGATTGTCGAGCTCCATTTTCCTCCTTTGCCCGAGAGTCGATTATTATGTTATGGTTTCATGTTCGCGTTCGTAGACTTTGCGAACGAGTCATTTGTATAGTGTGTCAATTATGTAAGCGGCTCTATAAGCCGATGTACTGTTATGCATTTTATTATAGGTATTATGTGATTACAGATTTTCATTTGATTCGAGACAGACGGAAAGGTATGTTTGTTTTCCGAAAAAAAAATTGTTCATTACATATTTGTGTTATGGCTAAGGCCCAGTACGGTTACGAGTATTATGAGAGTCGGTGGGTTTGCTCGGCCCTAGGTAAGGGTCGGGTGCCCATCACACCCTATCGGATTAAGGGTGTGACACTCTTCCTCATAAGATAGATTCTCATCCAATAAGACAGAATCCCAACGAATGATAAATGAACCATCACCATGATATCTCTTCAACATAGAGACATGGAACACTGGATGAACACCTGACAAACCTGGGGGCAAGATTGACTCATAGGCTACATCCCCCACATGATTGAGAATCTCAAACGGACCAACAAATCTGGGAATAAGCTTACCTCTCTTCCCAAACCTTATCATACCCTTCATGGGTGAGACCTTCAACAAGACTTGTTCTCTAACCATGAACTCAAGATTTCAGACCTTTCGATCCGCATACCTCTTTCGCCTACTCGAGTCGCGCAGCTTTTCCGAATCACTTTAACCTTATCTAATGACTTCTTCAAAAGATCGGTACCCCATGGTCTTACTCAAAGGTATCAAAACACCCGATAGGAGACCTATATCTCCCTCCCACAGTAGCCCTCAAACGGGGCCATTCAATGCTCTCGAGTGGTAACTGTTATTATACGCAAGCTGCGCCAATGGTAAGGCCTCGATCCCAATGGCCACCGAAGTCAATCACACAAGCTCGGAGCATATCTTCTAGAACCTGAATATTCTGCTCAGACTGGCCATCTGTCTGAGGGTGGAAAGCTGTACTAACGTCTAATCTAGTGCCCAATTCAAAATGAAAAGTCTTCCAAACCAAAATGTAAACGTCGTGCCTCTATCGGATATGATGGAAATAGGCACCCTATGACGAACAATCTCACAGATATAAATCTGGGCCAGCTTCTGAGCAGTATGGGTAATCTGAACCGGTATGAAATGGGCAGACTTGGTCAATCTATCCACAGTGACCCAAATCGAATCAAACTTACCCAAGGTCTTCGGAAGACTAACCACAAAGTCCATCGCTATCCTCTCCCACTTCCACTCTGGAATGGGCATCTTCTGAAGTGTACCCCTGGGTCCCTGGTCTCTTACTTTGCCTGCTGGCAATTCAAACCTTCGTGCAATGAACTTAACCATATCACCTTCATCCCCAGCTCACCGCAAGGTCGCTTCTCAAGTCACGGTACATCTTCGTAGCACCAGGATGAATGGAATATCTAGAACTGTGAGCCTTCGCTAAAATTGTCTTAATCAAATCATCAACACGGGGAACACAAACATGCCCCTTGATTCTCAAGACAACCTCATCATAAATCACAGCCTTCTTAGCCTCACTATGCAAGACTTCATCACCAATCTTGTTCAAACTTGCATCCTCGAACTATCTGGCCTTAATCTGCTCCAGAAATGATGGTCTCGCCTCAACATAAGCCAATACTCTGCTCGAACTAGGCACATCAAGCCTCATGAAATTGTTAGCCGTAGTACTCAACTCACTAGCCAATGGACGCCGACACGATCGAATGAGCCGAGCGCCTACGTCTTGGTTATTTTCTGCTCGAAGGCATCCGCTACCACATTTGCCTTGCCAGACGATACAAAATAATAATATCATAATCCTTCAAAGAACTCCATCCATCTCCGCCGCCAGAGTTAAGATCCCCTCGAGTAAACACATGTTGAAAAGCGCGATGATCGCAAATGCTCGCATAACGGCACCATAGAGATAGTGCCTCCAAATTTTCAACGTAAAAACCATAGCTACTAACTCTAAGTCATGAGTAGGATAGTTCTTCTCATGAATCTTCAGCTGTCTAGAAGCATAAGCAATCACCTTCTTTTCCTGCATCAAAACAAAACCCAAACCAGAACGAGAAGCGTCACAATAAACTACAAAGTCCTTGCCCACAACAGACAAAGATAGAATAAGAGCTGTAGTCAATAAAGTCTTGAGCTTTTAGAAGGTCTCCTCACACTCATCGGACCACTGAAAAGGTACTTCTTTTTTAGTCAAGCAGTTCAAATGCAAAGCTATAGAAGCAAACCCCTTCACGAACCGACGATAGCAACTAGCCAAACACACGAAACTACAGATCTTTGTCACGAAAGTGGGCCTGGACCAATTTCTTTTCTCACTGCCTCAATTTTCTTCGGATCCACCATAATCCCTTCTTTTGAAACTACATGTCCTAAGAAAGACACTGACACTAGCCAAAATTCAAACTGAGAGAACTTGCCATACAACTGCCTGTCTCTCAACAACCCAAGAACAACTCTCACGTGTTTTTCATGATCTTCTTTACTCTTCAAATAAACCAAAATGTCATCAATAACACTATCATGAAAGAGTCTAAGTATGGCTTAAAAATGTCATTCATCAAATCAATAAAACGGTAATGGGCATTAGGAAGCCCGAGAGACATAACCAGAAATTCATAATGCCCGTACCTCGTCTAGAACGCTGTCTTAGGAATATCCTATGCCCAAATTTTCAACTGATGATAACCCGACCTTAAGTCAATCTTCGAAAACACAGAAGCCCCCTGAAGCTGATCAAACAAGTCATCAATACGACGGTTGGGGTATTTATTTCGGATGGTGACTTTATTTAACTGGCGGTAATCAATACACATCCACATAGTCCCATCTTTCTTTTTCACAAACAGAATAGGGACGCCCCACGGGGAGACACTCGGACGAAGGAAACCCTTAATAAGAAGATCCTGAAGTTGATCCTTTAATTCCCTCAACTCTGCTGGTACCATCCGATATGGCGGGATAGATATAGGGTGGGTCCCTGGCTATAATCAATGCAGAAGTCAATGTCATGGTTCGGTGGCATGCCCGACAAGTCTGGGGGAAACACCTTCGCAAACTCACCTCCTATAAGAACTGACTAAAGAGATGGACCACTAACACTGGTATCACGAATATATGCCAAATAAGCCAAGCACCCCGTATCCACTAACTTCTTTGCACGAATAAAGGAAATGATTTTCTTTGGGGAGGGACTAAGTTTACCCTTCCACTAAAGTCTAGGCACTCACAGCGAGGGCGTAGCTAAGCGTGCCTTGGTATGTATGACTCCGTAATTACGTGATAAGGAGCTAACCAAATCATACCCGGATGACATCAAAATCTACCATGTCTAAAATCACTAAATCGACGGGTCAAAAAGCCATGCCCCATAAGCGTGACAAGACAAGATCAAAAAAATCTAGCTACAACTACCCGTTCCAACCAGAGTAGAAAGGGATGGGGGACCCGGGAAAACCCAAAACCTTTCCAAACCCCGAAAAATGTAAACACCCGAAAATGTTGGAAATGGGGTTTAAAAAATACGAAGGGGGTTCCAAGTGAGATGGAGGGTTTTACCCTTTAAAGGTAAACCGCCCCCGCCCCCTCCCCGCCCGGGGAAAAGGGAACAAAGAACCCCCTCCCCCGAGCTTCCCTGAACCTTGCGATCCCGGGTGTCCCAGGGCCCCCCCCCGGGGCCCGGGTCACCTCCCCCCGGACAAAAACCCGCCCTTTTTTGGGGGGTGTCCCCCTCCCGCCCCGTGACCCCCCGCCCGGAATGAGCTGGTTACCCCGCCCTCTCCCTCCCCCGAGTGAGAGCTAACGAGACAAAGAATAAAATCGGGCTAAGCCAGCAAGAATCGACGAATTACCCTACTCAATGTGACTAAACTCTTCACGTCTCCTATTCCTCAAAGTACGTGGAATGTATTTATCCAAGATTACTAAATAAATCTGAGTCCAAGTCAATGGAGGTCCCATTTGATACACCTCCATAAGCCCTCCACCACAACTTGGCATCACCCAATGAGAGGTCAAGGTTTAACTTCAACACCGTTTATCAACCGCCCCTAACTTATAAAGCTCTCGCCAAATAATAATGAACTCGTAGGCATCCTCGATCCCAAATGCCATAGAAAAGCGGAGGCTTCATCTTATTAAAACCTCCAAAATAAATCATGCTCCTCATGGGTCATCACTTACCGGCCGTACCCTTGCTCCAGAACACCTCGTGTCCTGGAACGCATCTAAACGTGGGGTCACGGAAATTGCGCGTCTTTCGTGCCCCATAGAGCAGCACTGCTTAGAGGATCACCTAATCACACACCCTGGCCAGCTGGAATGGCTGGTAACACACCTGCCTCAATCAAACCGTTTAACAGGTTCAACACTCGACGACAACATGCACATCGACAACTGAGCGGAAAACAACCACAACTTTGGGTCAGCCGGGTGCAGCGCAAACTCGGTGCCTTATCACGGAATCAATCGAGGCTCGGGGACTTGGTGCGCATTCTCGACTAGCGAGGGCTCGCCCTTGGCGGGTGGCCGTTGCTCCCCCACAGCTCGGCCCCACGGCCACGGCCTCTGGCCTAGCCTTCTCCATGAACTCGTGGCCGGCACGACCCTAACCTCTACCGGGCGAGTCACGCCCGCCGGCCGGCGCAATACCTGGGTGGATTCTTTCGCCGCATGAGTCCTCACTATCTGTGATAGAATACAAAGACAAGTCAGATACCAATTTGAATCACCCATATACTAATTGGAATCAAGTAGCATGAAAGAAAGAAAGAATTTGAATTTTCCTAGTGTCCCATAGCCTTTCGGAGATAATTACAGACGTCTCCGTACCGATCCACAAGAATCTACTAGACATGTCCGTGTATAACGAGATCGACGAACCTAGTGCTCTGGAACCAACTTTGTCACGACCTAAATAGCCGTGAGTGGCACCCACACTAGTTCCCCTAGTTAGCCATGAGTCCGATGTAATCAC
>NC_081345.1:67641004-67671665 GCF_029784015.1 Lycium ferocissimum
TATACCTTGCTTTCCTTAGCAACTTTCGTCTCCTACTTCCAATGTCTTTGAAAATCTTAATTAGGATCATTAAAGGCTATTTCTTACTTATCAAAACACCATATACTTCGTGCTCTTCGTTCGCCCATTCACTATGCATTAACGAAAAAAATTTCGAGGTGTAACATACTATATATATGACACCGAGCCTTAATGGCCGGGCATGGTACTATGTATATGTATAGAAATGGATTTTTTTAAAGCTAAGCATGCATGACATCAGCCTTATGAGGCATCCAGATGTACAGGTTATCTCTCTTATTCCATGTTACCTTCCATATCTGTATTATGTTGTTATTCCTGCCTTACACACTCAGTACATTATTCGTACTAACGTCCCTTCTTGTGGACGCTGCGCTCATGCCCGCAGGTAGGCAGGGAGATGGACCGGACCCGTAGGTGTTCTATCAGCAGATTCTCATGAGCACTCCACTTACTTCAGAGCTGCAGTCCATTTGGCATTGTCCTTATGATCATTGTAGTCTATGTAGAGGCTCGTAGACATGTGTGTACAGTTAGATGTTTTATATCTCCACTGGTTCATATTGTTGTATAATATTTTGGTGGCCTTGTCGGCCTTATTTTGAGCTCTTGATACTTTACTACTAGCCTCGCCGGCTTTATAATATACGTTATGTTGTGGCGACCTTGTCGGTTCGCAAATGAACATATGTGCTGAATGATCGGATATTTCTATATTGGGCCTTTTCTGCGTGCAGGTGTTTTTTGAGTTATGGTTTATGATGTTCAAAGTAACGGATAAGTCAAGTGATTCCTGGCCTACAGGTCGGAGCCCGTCATACTCCTGATAGGGGTGTGACACACAAGTTGAGCAAAAGGACCAAGATTAGTCCAGTTGTCAAACCAAAAGTTAGCAGAACCATTTCTTGGTTCCCACCAAATCTCCCCTTCTATAGCATCTCTTGCTTCTAGCATCTTCTTCCATAATTATGAGCCTCCTTTCCATTGAACCCTGGTTGGAATATGTTTCTTACAGTACTTATTCCACATGAATGTTGACCACCGGGTACCAGAAGTTCTGAATCTCCACCATAGCTTTGTGAATAAAGCTTTTGATACATCAAAAAGGGACCTAAATACACACACTTTCAGCCAAGCTGACCAGTGTCTACTCTTGCCTTCTTCCTTGTTACTCCATAAGAATCTTGCAAAGATTTTATGCAGTTCATTTAGTGTGTACTTAGTAGGTGCCATTGCAGATAGAAGGTACATTGGCATACTTTGTAAAACACTGTTGATAAGAACTGCCTTTCCTCAAAATGATAACAACCTTCCTTTCCAGTTCTGTAGCCTATCTTTCACCCTCTTAATCAGTTCATTATAATAAACTTTTCTTTTTCTAGAGTAGAAGATAGGATAGATAAGCTATTTGAAGGGAAACATGCCTCTTGTAAAACCAGTTACCTGCTCAACTTCTTGATATTACTGCACTGCTGCCTTCTGATGCATGTAAAAGAAACTTTTCTCTCTATTTATCAATTGACCTGATATCTTTTCATAGTCTCTCAAAACATTAATAGTCAGTTCCAATGATAGTTTATCAGCTGATGCAAAGATGATGGTATCATATGCATAAGCAAGATGATTAAGGTTTGCACTCCTTTTAGGCATACCAAAGCACCTATACTAATCATGCTCAAATAAAGAATTAAGTGCTCTAGATAGCACTTCTGCTGAAAGTATAAATAGAGCAGTTGACAGTGGATCACCTTGCTTCACACCCCTTGTAGAGTGGAAAAAACCATAAGATTGACCATTAAACAAAACTGAATACTAGTTATTTGCCAACAACCTCCATATCTGATCCACAAAGATTTCTGCAAATCCCATTCTTCTCAGAACATTAGTTAAATACAGCCAGGACACTCTATCATATGCCTTAGCCATATCTAACTTAATCACCACATTTGCAGGTTTACCTCTCTTTCTAATATCTGTGACAATTTCTTGAGTGAGCAACACATTCTCAATAATGCTTCTTCCCTTCACAAAACCAAACTGCTATTAGAGATCAAGCCTGGTAGAATCTTATCTAGTCTTCCGTGAACCACTCTTGAAATGACCTTGTCTATGAAGTTACTCAAGCTAATTGGTCTGAGATCCCCAAAAGTGTGAACTTCTGCTTTCTTAGGGATCAACACCAAATTAGTATGAGCTACTGATTTTGGGAGAGTATGACCTTCATAGAAAGCATGAACCATTATGAGTACATCCATTCCTAAAATGTCCCAACATGAACGAAAAAAAGTTCCTGGTAATCCATCAGGACCACAAGCACTCTCTCCTTCAAGTTCAAAAACAGCATTCTTTACTTCTTCTAAGGATAGAAGTGCACAAAGCAAATCATTTCTTTTAGAAGAGACCATCTATGGAATATGCTTTAACATGCCAAAATCTAGAGCCTCCTCCTCTTAAGAGAATTATTTTTGGAAGAAGTTAACTGCTTCTACTGCAAGTTGCTCCTTATCTTCTACTCACCATCAGATATTTGAATTCTATTCACCTGTAACCTTTTTCTCCTTCCATTTACTAAGTTGTGAAAAAACCTGGTGTTTCTATCACCTTCAGAGAACCAAGTGTATCTTAATTTTTGTCTCAAAAACTCTCCTCATAATGTAAATACTTCTTCATTTCAGCCTGAGCAAGCTGCAAGACTATTCTATTTTCTGCAGAAGGATTATCTTCAAACAGTTGTTCCTTAATTCTCACTATATCTTCCCTGATGATAAGTTGTTTGAAGATATCTCCAAAAGCCAGTCTACTCCAAGCAGATAGAGCCCCTTTTACTATCTTGATCTTCTGTTTAAAAACCAAAAAAGGATTGACAACACTCTCCTCAAACCAATTCAACCTTACTATGTCCAGGAAATCTTTATGCTCAGTCTAAAATTTCAAAAACCTGAATGGTTTTATGAAAGTCTGAACTTCCTCACCCAAAGTGATAAGAAATGGGGCATGATCAGATCCAGTCCTGGATAAATGCTCTACTTCAATGTGACCAAACCATTGTTGAAACTGTGAGTTAAAGAAGATTATGTCCAGTCTTTCAAATATACAATTATCCCCAGCCCTGCCATTCCACCATGTAAAAGGGCTGCCTTTAAAACCTGTTTCAAATAAATCACATGAGTTGATACAAAAGGCAAAGTCCTCATAGTCCTGAGGGACTACAGGAATTCCACCTATTTTCTCCTCTTCATTCATCACTACATTAAAATCTCCCCCTACTAGTCAAGGCATGTCATAGGAGCCAACTAACTGATAAATACTATCCTAAAGAGGCATTCTTTCTACTTCATCACATTTAGCATAAACTAAGGTTGCTATAAGAAATATATTGTGCTCCTGAAGAAATAGTTTCAAGGTGATCTGCTGTGCAGTATCATATAGAATTTCCACATCTACATTCTCCTTTACAAAGAACCAAATCTTTCCACTACAATTTGCACTAGCCTGATGCATCCCTAACCTCTTTTTGAATTTTTGTATCTATCTATCTAACATGTTGAAAAGGCTCCATTAAAGCAACTAACATAAACCTGTGATGTCTATGTAGCACTTGAAGTCTGTGAAAAACTTGTTGTGTCTGCACTGCTCTGATAGTCCAAATGAATGTTTTAATTATCGTTTAAAACTTTGACTTATTACTGGCAAATCTCTTTGGCAAAACCCTAGTAGGTTGTTGTGGCTCTGCACCTAATGGTTTCTTTCCTTTTATCTGTTTCTTGCCTTTCCTTCCACCTTTTACCTTTGATGTTGGAGAAATATCTACTTGTTTGCATACCTGCTCAAGCTTTTGCTCAACAGACTCCTCCAGATCATCCTCATTAATGTGACAATTCTCTTTATCCTCCAAATGACTTTCAATTTTTCTGGCATTATGGGTGACAATATCACATAACCTCTGCATAGGGGAATCAGTCTTCAATAACTGTAAAGGCCGAACTAATGGATTGCTGAGAACAATAGCATTTTCAGCAGTTGGTTGAGGTGAATAGAATCCACCTCCACCTGGATCATCTATGACAACACTATCTCCATTCACCACATCTCCTCCTATAGTATTTTCCTCATCCACCCTATCCCTCCATTTATTAGAAGGAGAATGATTACTGACTTCTAATATACCATCATGATCTACTATTACCTCCTGTAGATTACTGAGAACTTTTCCATTTTCCCTTTTTTTCTCAGCTTCCTCTCTATGTACTATGATCTCCTCCTCCTTATCTACTCTTTCTTCTACATTGGATGTACCTATAGTGGGCACAACTTCTTGAACTTGATCTGCTGCATTAAGTTGTTGCACTATATCAAACATTTCAACCTTGTCCTCCTTCTCCATGACTTCAGTTGCAGAAAAACTATCTTCCACTTTATTAGCATTCAACCCCACAGTGTCAGCTTCCACCTCCTGTTCTTGCAGTATTAGTTCATCCTCCACAGGATATATTCCTTGTTCCACAACACCTTCATTCTGCAAAGCTTCAAAAGCATTTTGAGTCTGAACTTCTGCTAGATTCCCATTTATAGTTCTCCCATCTATAAACTTTTCTGGATTGTTTTCTTTTGTAAACACCCTCTTATCTTTGACAGTATTCCAATCTTCAGGGCCTCCACCATATCTTCCCCCTGGTCTTCTAAAATTCCTAGAAGGACCCTTATTTGGGTGAGCATCTTGAGTCTTTGCAGTCTTCCCCATGTCTTCTTTTTTTGCATGTACCACTTTCAGTTCTGGATGTAAGATCCTGCAACCTTCTTCATTATGACCCTGCAACTTACAACTTGTGTAGTATTTGGGAATACATCATACTGAATTTGTACCTTGACAATCCTAGAAACTCCAGATTTCTCATCTGTGATCTTCATGTTAACAACTTTTGGGAGATTAGCAGCAAGATCTACTGTAACTTTAACTCTAGCACAGTATGGTCGAGTTTTATTAATACTGGCCATATCCAGATGAAATGGTTTACCAACTGCTGATGCTAGAGAGAATAAAGAGTTCTTCACAAAGAAAGTTGACAATAGGTTTGGAAAGGATATGCAAGCCATCGCCATTGTAGTTTCCTCATCAATTTTGAATCTAGTATCATATAAGAAGCGCCTCATCTGGTACATTCCTCCATCTCTCGACTTAATGTAATGAACCATCTTTGCCATAATCTGTAGGTAATCTTCAAACCTTTCAAACCTGATAAAAATATGTCTATTTATAAACAATCCAATACGACAATCTCTTTTAATCCCACATTGCAATGGGATCTGAGTGCTCAATTCTTCAAGCTCCGGCCAGCCATATGAGAACTTACCAACTACAGCATATTGAAGCTTCTCAATTTTTTTCATACGATTAACTTCTGCTTCTGTCCACTCCACCACGTATTCTCCTTCAACTATCTCGACTGATTTGATTCGAATAGGATCAATGACATTTTCCATCGTCTGCATGGTGTCATTACCATCTTTATTCACTATTGCTGCAAAGTTCTTAGTTATTTGTCATCGTTTCTGCATTTTATGGCTGTTAGGGTTAGGGTTTGTAGGGTTTATTGATGAAGATGTTGCCATGTGAGGGTTCGTGGATGAAGAAGGGATGGTCAAAAGAGGGAATAGTAGTGACAATCAACTTGAACCATTTTTGAAAAATTATATATATATCTCCTTTGCAAATAAGTAACGCATGATCAACAATTTATAAAAAATGATTTTTTCTATATTGAAGATAAATCCATCTTTCGATATCGAATCCGAGAGGATTGGACCCAAGGGTGTAAACCAAGCTGGCAAGGACAAGACACGGCCAGAGACAGCAACATGGATCAACTTTATAGGAAACTAACATTTTTCTACTGTAGGTCTCCATGTCGTCAGGAGGACGACCCATTTTTTCTAACTTTGTTTCATTTGCAGGTAAAGACAAGTTCGCCTAACGAGACCGAAGCTGCCACCAGAAAAGAGGGGTTGCGACAGCAAAAATCCATAAGGGAGAATATCAAGCCACGAGGGCTATAAATGACCAAAATGCCATAAGGGAAAATATCTAGCCACGAGGGCTATAAATGACCAAAACGCCACAAGGGCATATATCTAGCCACGAGGACTATAAATGACCAAAACACCACAAGGGTAAATATCAGGCCGAGAGGGTCACAACAGAATAAATGGCACATCTGACCGCGAGGGTCACAACCAATACAAAGGATGCAAGAAAGATGATTTAGCCGAAAGAGCCATGTCTGTTATCTGCATTGCCATAAGGGCCATTCATACAAACTACCGCGAGGGTCATTCATACAAACTGCCGTGAGGGCCATTCATACAAACTGCCGCGAGGGCCATTCATACAAACTACCAGGAAGGCTATTCATACAAATTGTCGTGAGGGCCATAAACCACGTGAAGTGGTCAAAGACAAAGACACAAGACCAGGATGGTCATTTAAATTCAAGAAGTGCTACGAAGGTCGCAATCCAAAGGCAAATACCAAACAGGTGTAAGCAAAGACACACTAAATTGGTAAAAGGCAAAAATAGGACCAAGGGGGTCCACCACATTGTTACCCTGCAGATGAAAAGAAGGTTTAACACTGCCAGGAGATGAGCTAACTGATCAGACCAAATTCAAACGCATGCGGAGCAAACGTGAAACTTTTTCTTACGCAACTGGTCGAGATAGGGTGCCCACGAGAGTCAAGCTCTCCGGCCAGAATTCGAAATATCGCTCCATCCCATGCTCAGCCACACTTTTTTATTTGCTTTGCTTGCTTTCTTATTAAATTTTTCCTGCAACCGGTCGGGCACACAAAGGCACTCCTGCATAAATGATACCTTTTCCCCCCTACCGAGTCGAACTACAAGTGACTTGATTCCCAAGACCAGGGATATGTAGGCAGACTCAATACCAGAGAGTCACTCACACTCGAACAAATCACTCCGAATCCCTCGGTTTTGACAACCGTGAAATCCAAAATTTGCTTGAATTTGCATTTAGAAGTACAATTGAGTCGAACTACAAGTGGCCCGAATTCTCATGTAACCTGAGATATGTAGGAAACCCAAAAATCAGGGTGTGACTATATGATTGAAAATCGCATGAAAAAAGAGGTAGTTGGAAATTGATCAGTCAAAAATCAGGGTTTGTCAAATTTCGATGTTCAGGGATGGGCCCACCATCCCCGAACAACTAAGGGGCAGTTGTTGACACCTAATTTTTGACCTCCAATAATTTATTTTAATTACCCAGAGTTCTCGAATATCAAACGGACTGAAAGATGTATTTTTTATAAGTCAAAATGATTGTACAAAATTGTTTCGATAATATTTTGCCATTTCATTGGGCAAAATAACTTCAAATATATATTGTAAATCATTTAGAAAATAATTTACATACTTTTATAATTAATATGAAGCATTTACCAAGCTTAATCAGAAATCAATTCAAAACAATTATTTAATTAATTTTTAAAATTATTGAAGGCCTGATTAACAAGTATTTTACTCCGTTTAATTCAAGAAATTTGATTAATTGAATAAATAATCATTTTCACCTCTCAAACTTTAATCCCTGTATAATCAATTTGTTTTTGTGCAATTTTTAGATTAATCATAATTAATTAAATGTTTAATCGTGGTTATATTTATAAATTGTTGATTACGTGATTAATTGCCGCTACAATTGAAATAATCAATTGTTCGTCGATTATGGCCATAATTGAAATAGCCAACTTCATGGTTTAAATCAATTAAGGTCATAATTGCAATTTAAGTCCTTTATATAATTAGTCGTGTCTTTAATTTAATTAATTGGTTCATTAGTTAAATTTTTGTCGCAATTGAAGTGTCTAATTAATAAACATTTCCAATTGTGGCGATTTTATTAAGAATATCATTTTTCCCCTACGTATATATACTTGTATACACATATATACATGTATACACGTGTATATATGTGTATACAATGTATACTGAGGATAGAATCCCCTCCTCCTTTATTTTTTGGCCAGGCCCAGTCCCTTTGGACCGCGACCCGGCCCACTTCCACATCTACGATAAGTCTGACAAAATATATAAATACTAGGTGTGGAAGATAAACAAATCCCAAAATCAGGTCTGGTCAGTACAAGAGCTACTAAATACTACTACAAGTCTAAATAGTCAACACATCATCTCAAATAAATATTTTCTAGAAATAGAAATGGGACAATAAAGAAGATACAACCTCCGGCTGCATGGATCATCAGTAGCTCACCCTCAGAACTATAGGAGCGTCGCCTCGGGATCAATCGCGAGGTGTGGAAGTTTCTCCAACAATGAACTCTGCACTCATAAAAAGAGTACAAGAAGGTAGCATCAGTACAAAACATGGTACCGAGTAAGCATCATAAGCCAACAACAGTTAGATCACGCATGCAAACAAGGAAATGGAAAGATAATCATGCTCACAGACAGATACAAGATAACAAGTTTAAGTAGTGCAATCAATTACAAAATGATGTCTCAAGTATTTCACAATCCAAACATAACCAAAAATCACCCAATAACTCAAATATCACCGAAGATCAATATCAATCCAAATGACAATAAGAACGTATAACGTGTATGCAAATGAAATATAATTCAATTATACACACATGCTCCGGGGGGACAATGTCCACCTCTAGATAGTCATGACCCATGGGGGACCACTAACTCCATATACCGTCATTCCGTATCGCACAGCCTAGAATGACTCCTCTATCCAATATTATTGCTAACCACTCCGTATCACACAGCATAGAGATGGCTATGCAAATATAGTAATGTTGCATGAATCATACTTACCTCCATCATCACCATCTTCCAATATCAAGACCAAGACAGATATATTATGGATATGAGAAAGTATGTCATGCAATGAGAATATCATAAATAACATAGGGATTCCAGTCAATTCATATATCATAATATAAGTATCACATGAATCCGTTCCTTCCAACCAATCTCTCATAATGCATAAAAACCACCGATTCACATAACAAAAGCCAAGCATAAACCTAGGGATTCTACAAGCCATGTGCCCGAACACACAAGTCACACAACAGTACCAACCTAAGAATTCCATCCCAAACTTCATGCCCGAAGGATAACATGATGTCTCCAACAATTCCGTACTACTACCTACGAGTCACTAGCCGAAGTCTAACCAAAACAGTATGCCATAACCTACCTGGAGTGCTGAACAGGAATCTCAAATAAATCACGCGAACGCCTTGCCCTTCCTCAATGCCTCAAAATACTCAGGGTCTATTTATAACGTAATCTAGATTAGAAATCAAGAAGAACAATACCCATATTGGTAGGCTTCGCCTCGGGATCAATCGCGAGGTGTGGAAGTTTCTCCAACAATGAACTTTGCACTCATAAAAAGAGTACAAAAAGGTAGCATCAGTACAAAACATGGTACCGAGTAAGCATCATAAGGTGACAACAGTTAGATCACGCGTGCAAACAAGGAAATGGAAAGATAGTCATGCTCACAGACAGATACAAGTGAACAAGTCCAAGTAGTGCAATCAATTACCAAACTATGTCTCAAGTATTTCACAATCCAAACATAACCAATAATTACCCCATAACTCAAATATCACCGAAGATCAATATCAATCCAAATGACAATGAGAACGTATAATGTATATGCAAATGGAATGCAATGTAATGATACACACATGCTCTAGAGGGATGATGTCTACCTCTCGACAGTCATGACCCATGGGGAACCGCTAAGCCCATGTACCGTCATTATGTATCACACAACCTAGAATGACTCATCCATCCAATATCATTGCTAACAACTTCGTATCACACATCATAGAGATGGCTGTGCAATATAGTAATGTCGCATGAATCATACTTACCTCCGTCATCCCCATCTTCCAATATCAAGACCAAGACAGATATATTATGGATATGAGAAAGTATGTCATGAATTGAGAATATCATAAATAACATAGAGATTCCAGTCAATTCATATAAGGACAACCATCATAGTACAAGTATCACATGAATCCATTCCTTCCAACCAATCTCCCATAATGCATAAAAACCACCAATTCACATAACAAAAGCCAAGCATAAACCTAGGGATTCTACAAGCCATGTGCCCGAACACACAAGTCACACAACAGTACCAACCTAAGAATTCCATCCCAAACTTCATGCCCGAAGGATAACATGAGGTCTCCAACAATTTCGTACTACTACATTCGAGTCACTAGCCAAAGTCTAACCAAAACGGTATGCCATAACCTACCTGGAGTGCCGAACAAGAATCTCAAATAAATCACGCGAACGCCTTGCCCTTTCTCAATGCCTCCAAATACTCAGGGTCTATTTATAACGTAATCTAGATTAGAAATCATGAAGAACAATACCCATATTGGTAGGCTTCTAATTTGGTCAACTTAAACCTATAGAATTTGGAGAAACGCGCCCACGAGGGCAAAATGGGAAATTCAAAAATAAAACATACAATTCAAGTCTATGTGATCAAAACCCACCAATCAATTTCTAAAACAACTCAATATTAAGCGAAAATCGTATTTAAAGAGAAACCCCCAATTTTGTGTATGAACCCCAACTCTCGAATTCATAAATTGGTTACTAGTAATGAAGGATTCGTGATTACATAACTATTACCCATCAATTCCATACTAATGTAAGTCTTATTCCATCAACAAATCAAGGTTTAATAATCAAAAGTTCATTCGAGAAAGAAACCCCAAAAACCCTCTTCAATCCTTAAGTTATTAGAAAACTCTAGCATGAATTAGGGAGTTTCTAAGGTGGATTATGAATCATAAATAAAGAATAGGGTTAGGTGAACTTACCCCAATGAAGAATTGCCTCAGAATCTCTTGTTTTACTCTCAAAATGGCTCTCGAACCGAGAGTAGTGAATGAGGAGTGATAGGGTTTCAAAAAGAATTTAAGGCATTTAAGTCCCCGTCTACCGCTACAGCGGTCTTCAGTCCGCTACGGAGGGACCGTTGCCGTGGTGACATGATCTCTACGGTGGTCACTCACAATTAATCTTTACCGCTATAGCGGCAGGGCCATCGCCACGGCGATACCGCTGCCGCAGTACTAGTGCCGCTCCTGCTGACATCAGTCACCAGAACAGTATTGGTTTTGACCATTCTCAACCCGAAATCCGACTATCACCCGAAGCCCCACAAATAAAACCCAAACATGCAAACACACATAAAAACGCGCTACAAACTCACCCGCAGCCTTGGATTTTCCAATGGGGGTCTCGTTGACCAAGTCAACCCCCAATATCTCAGAGCCAACTTTCCAACCCAAGTCCCAAAACACACTCTAATAACATTGGGAAACAAACGAAAAATACCCACAAGTCACAAACGACCATCCGGACTACTCGGAATCGACGGATTTTTGGAAAAGGTCCATTTACCTAAAAGTCAATTTTGGGTCAAACATTTTTCGCTTTGAGACTTACTATCCCAAAAACAATCTAATATTCACCCGATGACCTCGAAAATCATACCACCTATCCCTGCAAGTCTTATATAAGCTAAACAAGCTCGAAAAAAGGTCAACAAGGTCAAAAGTACCGTAACGGCCGAACGGGTCGTTACATCAGATACCAATTAAACAATCGCTCATCCTCGAACGACAAGGAAGTGAAACGGGGAAAAAGTACCCAAATCAGCAAATAACTGGGGATATCTCTCGCGCATATCAGACTTAGTCTCCCAAGTAGCCTCCTCAATAGGAAGATGCTTTCATTTAACCTTCACAGAAGAAATCTTCTTGGACATTAGCTTCCGAACTTGCATATCCAAGATCGCTATCGGCTCTTCCTCATAGGTCAGATTCTTATCGAGCAACATTGAATCCCAACGGACAATGTAAGAACTATCAGAATGGTAGTTCTTTAATATAGACACATGAAAGACCGGATAAACACTGGACATGACTAGTGGCAAGGCCAACTCGTAAGCAACGTCACTAACTCTACGGAGAATCTCAAATGGGCCAAGATATCTAGGACTCAACTTGCCTCTCTTCCCAAATCGCATAACACCCTTCATGGGTGAGATCTTTGAAATGTCGCTCGCTCACTCCAAACAAAATATCCCGAACCTTTCAATCCGCATACATCTTCTGTAAACTCTGAGATGCTAGAAGCTTTTCCTAAATAAGCTTCACCCTGTCCACGGACTCTCTCGACAAATCTGTGCCCCATGGACGAACCTCAAATGCATCAAACCACCCAATAGGAGAATGGCACCTCTTACCATACAAGGCCTCGAACAACGCCATATAAATACTCGAAGGGTAGCTATTGTTGTATGCAAAATCCTCTAGGGGCAAGAATTGGTCCCAATGACCACCAAAATCAATGACATATGCTCTCAACATATCCTTGAGCACCTGAATAGTCCTCTCGGACTGACCATCAGTCTGGGTATGAAAAGCTGTACTAAGGTCCAACTGAGTACTTAACTCTGTCTAAAAAGCCTTCCAGAAATTGGAAGTAAACTGGGGACCTCGATCCGAAACAATGGAAATAGGGACCCCGTGCAATCGCACAATATCACTAACATAGATCCTGGCTAACCTCTCCGCAGTGTAAGTGACCTGAACTGGAATGAAATGAGCGGACTTAGTCAACCGGTTAACAATAACCCACACAGAATCAAACTTTCCCAGGGTCTTCAGAAGACCTACAACGAAATCCATGGAAATCCTCTCCCTCTTCCACTCGGGATGCATCACAATAGACTCAGAAATCCTTACCCTTCACGTGTAATTCTAGAATCGGGGCTGAAGTCAAAAGGGTCTTGAGCTTTTAAAAGTTCTCCTCACAACCATCGGACTACTGGAAGGGAATATCCTTCTGAGTCAATCTGGTTAGCAAAGAAGCAATAGAAGTCAAACCCTTCATAAATCGACAATAATAGCTGGCTAATCCCACGAAGCTACGGATCTGGGTCACAGTAGTGGACCTCGCCCAATTTCTAACGGCCTAAATTTTCATGGGATCAACCATGATCCCGTCGTTAAATGTGGCCCATGAATGACATGAACTCAATCCAGAACTCGCACTTCAAAAACTTGGCATAAAGCTTCTTCTCCCTCAACAACCCAAGAAATATCCTCAAATGGAGCGCATGCTCCTCTCTACTCTAGGAGTTCACCAAGGTATCATCAATGAATACAATCACAAAGGAATCAAGATATGGCTTGAAAATGCCATTCATCAAAGTCATAAACGCAGCTGGGGCATTCGTAGGCCCAAATGGCATCACAAGGAACTCGTAGTGGACATAACGAGTCCTAAAGGCCGTCTTCGAAACATCCTTGGCCTGAATCTTCAGCTGATAGTAGCCTGACCTCAAATCAATCTTCAAAAATATCGAAGCACCCTGAAGCTGGTCGAACAGGTCATCAACACAAGGAATGGGATACTTTTTATAAATGGTGACCTTGTTCAACTGACGATAATCAATGCACATCCTTATAGTACCGTTCTTCTTCTTCAAAAATAAAATAGGAGCACCCAAAGAAGAAACACTCGGTCCAATAAACCCCTTTACTCAACAGATCTTGCAACTGCTCCTTTAGCTCTCTCAACTCAGCGGGCGCCATCTTATAAGGAGGAATGGAAATAGGAGGCGTGCCGGATCCAAGTCGATACAGAAATCAATATTGCAGTCGGGTGGGATACCCAGCAAATCAGAAGAAAAGACCTCAGCAAACTCAATCACAATAGGCACATACTCAAGTGGCGGAGAATCAACACTGGTATCGCGAACATGGACTAAATAGGCCAAATACCCCTTGGCCACTAACTTCTTCGCACGGACATAGGAAGTAATCCTCTTTGGAGCGGGACTCGAAGTACCCCTCCACTCTAATGAAGGAATACTAGGCATAGCTAAAGTGACTGCCTTAGCGTGACAGTCCAACATCGCATGGTAGGGAGATAACCAAGTTATACCTAAAACAATATCAAAGTCTACAATATCCAATATCATCAAGTCTACCCACGTATCATACCCCATGAAAGTAACTAAGCAAGACCGAAAGACTCGATCAACAATAACAGAATCTTCGATCGAAGTAGATACACAAATAGTCACACCAATACAATCACAACACAAATCCCAATCAACAACATGGTAGATAAACACATAGGAATAAGTATGCCCCGGATCAACCAATACCGAAGTAGGTCGATGTCGAACAGAAATATTACCTGAGATCACAACATCAGAGGCCTCCACCTCGAGCCTACCCGAAAAGGAAGAGCAAAGACCGCTACCGCGACCACCTCTAGAAGCCTACGGACCACCTCTACCTGACTAGTGTCCACCTCTGGTATGATAAAAGGCACCGCAGCATGACTGAGCACCGCCTCTAACTGATGAGCGAAGGTGTTGGGGCCCTTGGAGTTTAGAACCTAGAACCCTGTTGGGACCCACCCTGCACTCACCTGGGATAATCTCTCATTAAGTGAATGGAGTCGCCACACACAAAGACCCCATGGTCACCAACTGAAGACAAGCAATATAAATCGGGTAAATAAGTCCATTCATGAATCTACAGACTCTCTCCTCCTTTAAGGGAATCATCTGGGCAATATATTGGGCCAAGAACAGAAATATGGCCTCATACTCAGAAACAAACAACCCACGCTATCGTAAATGGAGAAACTCATCCTTACGCGCATCCCTCAAAGTACGCGGCACGTACTTCTCAAAAAAGGCCTGATGGAACTGTGTCTAAGAAAGAGGGGGCGCACCCACTAGCCTGCTATCAATAAATGCTCTCCACCAAGTCTTCGTGTCATCGTAAAACTGGAATGACACGTAGTCCACACCATGAGTCTCAACTATAACCGTCTGGTAGAGACGCTCATGCGTGTCACTCCACAAGGAACTCATAAGCATCCTCGCTATATAAGCTAAAGAACTTGGGCGGCTTCATCTTCAGAAACCTCCCAACTAGATCCTGATCATCAACAGTCATAGTCTACATAGCAATAGGCCTAGGAGCACCCTCAGGAATCTGTCCTTGCTCGGGAGTCCATACCCCCATTCGAGTCTGAGAACCATCACCTAGAGTAGTGGCTCCCCCTACAGTATGCTAGCCGTCCAGATGAATAAGTACCCAGGACATGATATCATGAAACATGAGGTCAGACACCGTATCAGGGCAAACTGACCAGGTCCTGTTCCACAACCGACTGCTGGTGCTTCCTCAGGCTATTGCTCTAGGGCTGAACGTGCCACCTCTATCTGGCTACAGGGGCTTAACCCCTAGCTAGTGTTGCTCCATAGCCTCTGGCTCGACCGCGGCCTCTCGCTGCTCCTCGCCCTCTAGTGCCTGCCACAGGAGAGGGCTCTAGCACCTCATCCCTCGCTATCGTAGCTCGAGTCCTCACCATCTGTGAGAGAATAGAATTTGAATCAGATACCAATTTGTAAATTTCAGATACCAATTAGAATAAAGTAGCACGAAGGCATGAAAGAAGGGAATTTTCCAAAAGTCCTATAGCCTCTCGCAGATAAGTACGGAGCTCTTCATACCAATCCACAAGACTCTACTAGACTTGCTCTTTTACTTATAGACCGGATAGCCTAGGGCTCTGATACCAGCTTGTCACGGCCCAACTCGGGGAACATGCGAGCACTGACCATTTTTCCACCTCGGTAGGCGAACTCGTCCCTTATGCAACCAACCAACAATAAATAAATAAAAGAAAAACGCAAGAATAATACAATAAATCTGACATAATGTATAAATACTAAGTGCAGTAGATAAAAAAAAAAGTCTGACATAATATATAAACACTAAGTGCGGAAGATAAACAAATCCCAAAATCTGGTCTAGTCATTACAAGAGCTACTAAATACTACTGCATGAATAGTCAATACATCATCTGAAATAAATATTGTCTCGAAAGAGAAATGGGACAATAAAGAAGATAGAGTCTCGGGCTGCATGGATCATCAGTAGCTCACCCTTAGAACTCTAGGAGCGTCGCCTCGGGATCAGTCGCGAGGTGCGAAAATCTCTCCAACAGCGAACTCTGCCCTTATAAAAAGTGTACAATAAGGTAGCATCAGTACAAAACATAGTACTGAGTAAGCATCATAGGCGCAAAAGTTAGATCACGCATGCAAACAAGGAAATGGAAAGATAATCATGCTCACGTTTACAGATACAAGATAACAAGTTTAAGTAGTGCAATCAATTACAAAATGATGTCTCAAGTATTTCACAATCCAAACATAACCAAAAATCACCCAATAACTCAAATATCACCGAAGATCAATATCAATACAAATGACAATAGGAACGTATAACGTGTATGCAAATGAAATACAATTCAATGATACACAGATGCTCCGGGGGGATAATGTCCACCTCTAGATAGTCATGACTCATGGGGGACCGCTAACTCCATATACCGTCATTCCGTATCACACAACCTAGAATGACTCCTCTATCCAATATTATTGCTAACCACTCCGTATCACACAACATAGAGATGGCTATGCAAATATAGTAATGTTGCATGAATCATACTTACCTCCGTCATCACCATCTTCCAATATCAAGACCAAGACAGATATATTATGGATATGAGAAAGTATGTCATGCAATGAGAATATCATAAATAACGTAGGGATTCCAGTCAATTCATATATCATAGTATAAGTATCACATGAATCCGTTCCTTCCAACCAATCTCTCATAATGCATAAAAACCACCTATTCACATAACAAAAGCCAAGCATAAACCTAGGGATTCTACAAGCCATGTGCCCGAACACACAAGTCACACAACAGTACCAACCTAAGAATTCCATCCCAAACTTCATGCCCGAAGGATAACATGATATCTCCAACAATTCCGTACTACTACCTACGAGTCACTAGCCGAAGTCTAACCAAAACGGTATGCCATAACCTACCTGGAGTCTTTGAACAGGAATCTCAAATAAATCACGCGAACGCCTTGCCCTTCCTCAATGCCTCCAAATACTCAAGGTCTATTTATAACGTAATCTAGATTAGAAATCAAGAAGAACAATACCCATATTGGTAGGCTTCTAATTTGGTCAACTTAAGCCTATAGAATTTGGAGAAACGGGCCCACAAGGGCAAAACAGGAAATTCAAAAGTGAAACATGCAATTCAAGTCTAAGTGATCAAAACCCACCAATCAATTTCTAAAACAACTCAATATTAAGTGAAAATCGTATTTAAAGAGAAACCCCCAATTTTGGGTATGAACCCTAACTCTCAAATTTATAAATTAGTTACTAATAATGAAGGATTCATGATTACATAACTATTACCCATAAATTCCATACTAATATAAGCTTATTCCATCAACAAATCATGGTTCGATAATCAAAAGTTCATTCAAAAAAGAAACCCCAAAAACCCTCTTTAATCCTTAAGTTATTGGAAAACTCTAGCATAAATTAGGGAGTTTCTAAGGTGGATTATGAATAATAAATGAAGAATAGGGTTAGGGTGAACTTACCCTAATGAAGATTGCCTCAGAATCTCTCGTTTTGCTCTCTAAATAGCTCTACAACCGAGAGTAATGAATGAGGAGTGGTAGGGTTTTAAAAAGAATTTAAGGCATTAAGTCCCCGTCGATCGCTACGGCGGGACCGCTGACGTGGTGAAATGATCACTATGGCAGTCACTCACAATTATTCTTTACCGCTGTAGCGGCAGGTCTATCACCATGGCGATACCGCTACCGCGGAACTGGTGCCATTGCGGCAGACATCAGTCACCAGAACAGTATTGGTATTCACCATTCTCAACCCGAAATCTTACTATCACCCGACGCCCAGCAGATGCAACCTAAACATGGAAACACACTTAAAAACATGATATGAACTCACCCGTGGCCTCGAATTTCCCAATGGGGGTCTCGTTGACCAAGTCAACCCCCAATACCCAAAACCAACTTTCCATCCCAAGTCTCAAAATGCACTCTAATGCATTGAGGAAATGAACCGAACATACACGCAAGTCACAAATGACCATCCGGACCTCTTGGAATCAACGAATTTCTGAAAAAGGTCCGTTTACCTAAAAGTTAACATTGGGTCAAACATTTTTCACTTTAAGGCTTATTATCATAAAAACCAATCTAATATTCATCGATGGCCTCAAAAATCATACCACTCATCCCCGCAAGTCTAATATAAGCTAAAGAAGCTCAGAAAAAGGTCAAGAAGGTCAAAAGTACCGTAACGGCCGAACGGGTCGTTGATTAAGCTTCAAAAATCATGATTAATACTTGTTTAGTTCAGTCTTAGCTAGTTTCAGTCACTTATGATTTGATTAGAGTAGACTTAACTTGATTAAATCTATTATTAGGTTCAGTCCACGGCTATTATTTACTAAAAATGATGTTTTGAGTTCTTAGACGTTGTTACTGATCTTGTTAGTTAGACTTTCGTTGCATATTGACATATAACTCTATATGAGTATGATAGTTGGGTATAAATGATAAAATGAATCATGTCTTATTTAATCAAGCTTGAGTATGTTGCCTTAAATCAGTCTTTTATGACTAAACTGCATGATAATCACTTTGAAAGCATGAATAGTTTCCTTACTATAGGGGGTACATCAGCCTGACCACTTTAATCTAGTTTAACTCTGATTTTCCATATCTTTGTAAAATTGTGCTTAGTCAGTTGTGTTGTTGGGATGTTTCTGAAATGTCAGAGGTTCAGTTGAGGCTTAAATGTCACATATAGGGATGACCCTTAAAAGTATTTATTGGATTCATAAAAAGGGAACACCTAGCGCTACAGTCTATGCTCCCCATACCCTTGTTCACCGAGTCTCACTACTAGCATGCTTTAAATGCTCTTCTTCTGATATGCCTAAGTTATTTTGAACTATGCTCAGCTTGTTAGTGATTCATAGTAATTTTTGGCCTAGTAGAGTATCAGAATAAGTTTAAAGTTAATTGAATAAGGTTCTTGTATGTATAAAAGGAACTTGGAGTAATGTTTTCCATATATGGAGAATGACTAGGGATCCCCTGCATGTTCTTGTCCTGTCTAATGTCTATTGATTGGTTATATGCTTTCCTTCATGCATCTTGAGTTTACCTACCCTGTTTATGTTCACCATATGCCTCACTTTAAGTGATTTTAAGCAAGTACAGTTTCAGCATAGCCTTAAGGGTTTTTTTCCTAAGATTATGTATTTGTAACGACCCGTTTGGTCGTTATAGTCTTTTCGGTACTTTTGACCCTTTTCTGAGCTTGTTTAGCTCACATTTGACCCGAGGGAACTGTTGGCATGCTTCCCGAGGTATTTGGATATGGTTTGGGTGACTTTTGGGAAATTGGGGCTTAAAGCGAAAAAGAGTTGACTCAAAGTTGACTTTTGGAAAAACGGACCTTTTTCAGAAATTCGTCGATTCCAAGAGGTTCAGATGGTCTTTTAGAACTTGTGTGTTTATTCGATTTGATTCCCAATGCGCTCGGGTGCCTTTTGGGACTTGAGTTGGGAAGTTGGTTTTGAGGTATCGGGGATTGATACGGTCAACGAGACCTCCGTTGGGAATTCTGAGGCCACGAGCACATTCGTAGTGTGTTTTTATGTATGTCTGCATATATGGTATGTGAGCAAATGGCTTCGGGTGATAGTCGGAATTTCGGGTTGAGATTGCGAAACTTGGGGGAATTCTGGTGTCTGGTGCCCACTATAGCGGTACCATTACCGCAATAGCGGCACTACAAAAGTGGTGGCCATGCCGCAAAAGCAGCCTAGTGCATTCACTAGTTGACTGCGGCAGTTGTCTGAGGGAGCGTTACAACGGTACCGCCGCAGCGGTATCATTGTCGCAGAAGCGCGTATCGGGCAGGTAGATTCATTAAATGAGTGTTAAGAGCCCTAAGTTCCTCATTCATTACTATTCTAAAAATTGAGTTATGGGGAGCATTTCAAGGCATTTCTTGGAGGAAAATCATTGTGGTAAGTCCTTTCACTTTCCTTTCCATTCCATGATTACTTTATCACCTTAGGAATCCATTATCATGCTAGTTCATTTAGAGTTTGATGATTAAAAGAGGGTTCAATGGGTTCTTCATTCTAGGCTTTTAAATCTTAATTTATTGATTGGGTTAGCTTCATTAAGCATGGAATTGATGATTATAATCTTTTATTGCATGATTCAGTCCTAATTAGTGGCTAAATTATGGAATTAGAAGTTATGGTTTATACCCAAATTCACGAGTTTTGTTTAAGTAATTTGCTGGTTCTTCTAGCTTGTAATTGATAAGAATTGATCACCTAGAGCATTAATTTCATGTTGAGACCTATAGATTCCTAATTTTATCTTTCTAGTTCATAAACCCCATTCCATAGGTTGGGATTTGGGTCTTGAATAGAAGTAAGGCTTGAATGATGTTCTTCTCGATTCTAATTTCATGATTCAGATATGTTTAGACTTTCATTATTTCGAGGCTCAAAGGAAGGGAAAGACTAAGGTTTGATTATTGGAGGCTTTGCTATTGGGCTCTCTAGGTAGGTTATGATTTACCTTATGGCGAGACTTCGATTAGCGAAGCGTATGTTTAGATGATATTGTTAGAGAATGCATGTAAACCTTCGGGTGCAAAGTTGGGTTAGATATTGTCTTAGGTTGGGCCTTGTTTTATGATTTGGGGGCTAGCCACCCCGTTGTGCTGATTTACTTATCTTGTTCTATCTGTTATTGGCTCTTTGTCACGTTGAGACATTGGGAAATTATGACTAGTGATATATCACGACTACGCTATTGCGGTACTTGATTGGATCAGTATTGAGATGAGATTATGATTCTTTGTATGGCTTATTATGTAGCCTTATTATTGATGTTACTTGTGTTCCCTGGGTGGTACTATTTTAGATTGAATTAGTTATTGATATTACATTGCATCGTATTTATACTCATTTTCATGATTCATTGATACTGCATGGTTATGGTACTGATGATGGAAGTGAGGGAGTGTAGCCTCCGAGGTTTTACGCCAAAGAGCGTAAAAGAAAAATGAAAGTCAGTGATCCGAGGTCATTTGCCGGAGCGAACTGAGTGTACGTTGCCCTAAGTTTCTTGCCGAGAATGATTGAGTGTCTGATGCCCGCGGTCTTTGCCGGGATCGTGAGAGTCCCCATGGGTTGTGCTGCCAAGATATGATGTTCCATCGTCGGAGTACATGTGTACGGTGCATATACATTGCATTCATCATACATACATTGTTGCATTGCATTTTACCTTTGATTCTGATGACTTGTTATGATACTATTGTGATATACTGGTTTAGATTGATTATATTGAGACTTGGCACAGTTTGGCTTAGATGCTATAACATAGGTGATGACTTGTTGTGATACTATTGTGATGTACTTGTTCGGATTGACTATACTGAGACTTGGCACAGTTGGGTTTAGACGCTATAACATAGGTTATGACTTGTACTATGGATACGGATTCATGTTGACTTGTACTTATTGGTTTATGTGCTTATCTTACTTTGTTGTCTTTATATGCGTTAGCTAGCCTTAGTCGGCCTATGATACCTACCAGTACTTGTTGTTTTGTACTTACCTGCACTTGCTGCATTCTTTTATGAATGCAAAGTACCAGGTGGGATCGACTTCTACCCCTTGTGTCCGGTCTTCGAGGTTGCCGATTCGAGTCTTTCAGGGTGAGCATGAGGACGTTCGCTGCCCGAAGACTCTTCCTTTATTATGTCTTTATTTCCATTCCTGAGACATGATTTGAGACTATTGATGTATTACTATCATTCAGACTTGTAGTATTTTAGTTAGTTGCTCTTGTATGACCAGACCAGATACTGGGGTGTATTTCTCTTATTTCTGCATTTCTCTTATTTCTGCATTTTCTTATATTATTATCGTGCGACTTAAGTTATTCTTTATTCATCCGCTTATTTATTTATTTATGTTTTATAATTGTTGGGATAAGGGTTCGCTTACTGAGGTGGGAAAGGTAGGTGCCTGCGCAACTTAGTGAAATTAGGTCGTGATAGTATTCATGTAAAAAATGGTCAAGTAGTCTTTCTTTTAGCTTCATTTGTCATGTTTGAGTAGCTTCATCTTTGAATGTCATGTATACCGTATTTTCCATGCCTCCTCAAATGTTATAGAGCTGCATTGCTCTTGAATAGAACCTATTTCTGTGCTCTTTTGATAATGCTTGAGTATGTTAAGTGTGTATAAAACCTAAAGTAGAACTAGATGTAGCATTCTCCAAGTTGAAATTGACTTCTGTCCTGTTTGAGTTATGATATACAGAAGATATACTTAAGTAAATCAGATATATACAGTCTCTGTATACCTGTGGTACATATGGGTTTGTATATCAAGTATACTTAAGGTATATCACTCATGTAGGCTCAAAACCTCTATCCTGTGCATTATAGCAGCATTGAGTTGGGCTTGGTTTTCCCGATTTGTTTTGTGTTTGGCCTTTCCTTTACCTGTTATGAATCTATCTGCATTTGGGCTTTATTTTCTTGTTGTTTTCCCTTTCAAATTGGGCCTGCCTACATTTCTCTCTTCTCATTATCTATTTAGGGCCTTTGGTCCCTTTATTATACTTGATCAATGAATATACTATGTATGCACGAATATGTATGTTTTGTGTATGTTTGAATCCAAGTTTTATTTAAGTTAGTGATAAGTATTAGATACATTCTAACCGGTATTTTCCTTTTCCCATTCCGTGTTTGCATGTGAAAAAACATCGTGGCCACTTGGGTCGTCTTCTTCCATTAAACCTATTGGGCCTGAGGAACCCTTCATCTTGATCGAGTCCGTGTGATGATGGAAATATTTGAAGGCCCAACCATGGGTGAAAATCGAAACTGGTGGGCTTAGGTAGGCCCACCAGCCTAAGCCTTCTTTATTTTTCTTGTATACACTTATGTATATTTGTGTATTAGTATGTATATATAAAAAATACACTTGTAAATATTAAAACCCTTATACGATTAGAACTTAGGAAATATGCGAAGTCGTTAGGTAATTGCCTCAAATGATTTTCGAACTCGATTAAATCTTAATAAAAGCATGAATTTGGTAATCTTAAATCTTATAAATTCTTTCAAGTATAAAAATCGGGATTTTGGCAAATAATGTGCAAGTTGGAAATCTTTTTGAGATCAAACTTGGACTTTTTTGGGCCTTAAGCTCTGCTGAAAAGGGAATGAGTAACGACTGGATTATTTTGTGCCACAGGCTCATTTAAAAAGTAGCAGAAACAGACCATCTTTTCTTTTGGAGTCCTAATAAAATTGGGCTGAGATTGTCAAACAAGCTTTGAAAAAAGACTTAGATTAATTTTGATGAAAAACTCAAATTTTTATAAGTATAAGTTGAACCTTTCTAAAACTGAAATTAGGCTCACAACTCCATTCAAAGACTTAAGGGATTTTTATAATTTTGGGCCAAAAGCCCAAAACTTATGGCATAAAAACAAGAGGAAATACATGTGGACCTCTGTTTGAGAATAAGATGGCTTTGGTATTGGAATATAGTTGAAAATACGAGCTTCAATAGACTAAGGAAACAAAACAATAAACTGCTTTTATCCATGCCTATACTATTATTATAAATGAGATATACTCCATTTATTTTCTATTTAAGTATTAAAACTTATAAGGACTAAAATCATATCATTAGAACCAAGTTAGTAGTAACTTTACTTGGGAGAAATCCCGAGTGTGTTTTGGTCTGCAAATGAAGTGATTCAAACCCTTCTAAACATTTTTTAACCAAATCTTTTCCGAAAAGAGATATTTTTTCCAAAAAGGAAATTGATGATTAGCACGACAAATTTTGTAAGAAAGAAATATATTAAGCAAATAATCACATTAATCACACATTGATGCTCGTAGGTCATCCTTATTCTACGGATCCTTATTACTTAGGTGTTTAATGTTATATCCTGCATTTCGTACATTAGGACAATCCGGGTTAACGATGATAAGTTAGGGACAAAACCATTCCGGGTTATGAAGTCGGGACGTTTGACCTTCAATTTTGTTTTGAGACTATTTGTTCATGAGTTGGTTGGCATGGAACATTTGGAAAAATTTGGGACCAAAAGTCATATATTTGAAAGTTGGCAAATCATGAAAACTTGGCCATTTGGCCATGTGCCTAGGAGTGGTGCCCACACATTTTGTGGCCAAATTTAATTGGTCCAACCCATGTGTGGTCCAAGGACACATGTGCAACTCATACACTAGCATAAAAGATGATCAAGTAGTCATCTTTCTCTACATTTCCAACACTTAGAAAAAAATCAAGAAAGTTGAAGAACAACAAAGGAGGCTCTCGGCCAAACCCCCAAAATTTGAGGTCCAATTTTAGCCATCCTAAAATTATTTCCTTGATGCAAATCCACTAATTGGAGGTCCCTAAGTAACGTGGAAGTGTTGTTCGGGTCATCCAACTATCCGTTGTGTCGTTTGCAAACCCTAGCCTAATTGTGAAGTTGAAGAAGAAAGGTAATAATTGATCTTGCTTTATGTGTTATAAAGGTTGTATGCATGTTGTAGTATGTTAAAATGGATGAAAATCATGAAATATAGTAGGTGGGAGTTGAGGCCGTGTGTATGAGGTTTGGTCGTGTAAGTGTGTGTGTTGTGTTGAAGTAATGAATCAATTTTATGTAGCATGTTTAGTGGTGTAGTGTGAAGAAAAGAATGAGAATCATCAATATATGTATATGTGTAGTGTGGCCGAAGATAGGTCATATTATATGACAAGAACGGATTAATTCTATTTGGAATTTTGAATGTTATCGTTATGAATTCTAAGTTGGAAATGAGAGTTTAATGACTCAAGATTGATGTTGTAATTGTATGGGCTGATTTGGAGAATGATGTGTATTTAATGTAATTTTTATATTTAGGAGAACGACATTGTTAGGATGTGGATTGTTGGTGCAAATCATGATTTGGAAGTGAGGGATGTGTTATGGATGTGTTCTCGGGTTGTTTGTTCTCGAAGTAGTTGGAATATTATTTGGGATGTTTGAAATGTTGTATGAATTGCTTAAAATGTCTTTGAATGTTGTTGGTATGGGTTCGGGTTAGTATTTGAATGTATAAGCGTTAATGTTGGCTTGAATGTAAGCCGTTGAATTGAAAGGATTGAATGTTGTCGAATGATATAAAAGGGGGTTATTAATGCTATATTGCCTTTCAGATTGGTTATTGATGTTGCTAGGTTGGTTGTTGGTGTTGTTGTTGTTGATTTGGCCGAGTTAAATTCTCGGGGTTGGCCTATTTACAGGGGAAATGCTGCCCAAATTTCGGTAGAATTATGTGTTAATTTGGAAATGAACTTCTAAACGCATAGAGTAACGTTGATATTTATTGATGTTATGTAGACTTTGGGCAGCCCGAGACATAGGTTTGATTTGGACTAGCTTGAGTTTGAGCTAGCGTTGAGAGCATTCGAGGTATGTAAAGCTTACCTTTCCTTCTTTTGGCATGTCTTAGATATGGCTAGGTTGTGATATGTTATGAGCTTCGGGGGTAATGCTATTCTTAAAAATCCGAGCACGTTTATGAGTCGTATTTGCTCTTGATGTTGGCATCCTTATATGGTCAAGCTATGGTTTATACGTCTTTTGTATGACTAAGTTTTAAAAGTTGCATAAAAGTTTGGTTTTTAAAAAGAGTTTTGTTCCTAAATGATTCGAAAACTATGAAAGTCCGTAACTTTCACGGACGGAACCGGATCGCTTCGATATGCTCAAAAATGATTCCATGATGTATGATGACTATGTTTTCCATAGGCGGGCCCGGCTCGGGTCGACACCCGTTCGTGGGTCCCGCGACTTTTCTTATGTACTTCTGACGATTTTTGAAAGGATATGATATAACTATTATTCCGATTTCAAGTACGATCAGTTTACTTATCTTTTGAGTTTGTAATAATGATTCGATAACATATGACGACTATTATTTTCGTAGGCGGGCCCGGATTGGGTTGACGCTCGTCCGCGGGTCCCGCGATCTTCTTCTGTATAATTCTGATGGCTTTTGAAAGAATTTAATATGACTACCTTTCCGACCCCGAGTATGATTATATATTTGTCGTTGAGTCCGAAATAACGATTCGCATACTCGCTTGATTCCGATACGTAACTATGGGTTTTGAAGTTCGGTTTGGTATGTTTCCGAGTGATATTCGGAAGAAAGTCGATTTGACTACTGTTTTGGCTTATAAATAACGATGTTTGATTACTCTATTGAGTCTTGTGAATGTTTAGCATTGTATATGATTTCTTACGATTACGCTCGTGCATTACGTTATTACCTCTTTCGCCGGATCCCGGGCCGGTTATTATCGTGCGCGCGACAACGAAGTATGATGTGATTCTCAAGTATGATGTGATTTCGAAGTATGTGATATGCGATATTGACCATTTGGACTTTTGACCGCGGTATGTGATATGTGATATTGCCGTGGACATTTGACCGCGAAATTGCGACATCGACCGTTGGACTTTTGACCGTGGTATGTCGGGTTTTCGGAGACATGAAATCTTCGGAGTATGATGTGTTATGGCGCCGAGACGGGGAGGCGACCATGTTCGTCCGCCGGTCCCATTGTGGACCGTATGTGTTATGTGATATGGTATGCGATGATTTGATGATATGATAATCTGATATGATATGATATACGATGATATGATGTGGTATATGATTATTATATGATATATGGATCGGGCCGTACGTTCCTCGGCATTATTATTTTATTTATGGATCGGGCCGTACGTTCCTCGGCATTCGGTTAACGTCAGTTTATATGGTATGTTCTATTTTCTGTATATGTGAGATAGAAATGTTTTCTTTTAAAAATAAAGCTAAACATTTTGGGCATTCTGATGGTTATATATATATCTTCCATACTTTGCTTATGTATGATTTGTATTTCTGATATAAGTACTTTGGTATTTGGGTTATTATGCTCACATTCTGTACGCCTTACTTCGGTTATGACTTCGTTTCTGCACTTTCTACTTTACATAATCAGTACACATTCCGTACTGACCCCCTTTCTTCGGGGGCTGCGTTTCATGCCCGCAGGTACAGATACGCGTTTTGGTGATCCACCGGCGTAGGATTTCTATTCTGTCGTTCGAGTGCTCCCCTTGTTCGGAGCCAATATTTTGGGTATATATCTTCCGATGTATATTATTATGTTTATTCGGGGCACGGCGGCGGGGCCCCGTCCGTCATCCGATTACGTTGCGTATTAGAGGTACGTAGACATAGATGTGGGTTATGTACGGTTTTTTGTTCGGATGCGTTGAGTAAGTGGTATTTGAGCGGCCCATCCGGGGCGGCCTTGTCGGTACGCGTGTATGTATACTTTGCTACGTTATGTATATTATGATAGCCTTGCGGCCGGTGCGTATATATATTTGTATGCGTCGGTTTGGAGACGTACGTGCGGTTATGTACGAGTCGTTTGTATGCGAATACGGTTAGTGAGCGCGTACGGGTGCCCGGCTCGGGCACTAGTCACGGCTGCGGGGTTGGGTCGTGGCCCAGTGAATACGGGCGGTTCGTCCTCGGAATGTCTCGGACCGTGTCTAGTAGAGTCTTGTTTATCGGTGTGTTGTGCACCACGTCTATAAACGGAGGCTACGGGACATTTAGGATGTTATCTTTCTTTCGATCTTAGATCGTGCGATAGATTTTGTGTTATCGGGATGACTCTTCTGCGACGGATTGTTATGTTTTCGACGATGCCTGCGAGGAAGGCCACGGCGCCCGAAGAAGGGCAAATCTACGGTTGTTGGGGAGACCGGCTAGGCCGGAGAGTCACCGGGGCCCGTGCGAGCTTTGTGCCGAGATTGTGCCCCGACGCCCGATTCTACTACCCGCGGTATCGAGAGGGGTTTGGAGCGACCACGGTGCGGGGACGGGCGGCTCCACCGCCAGCTCCCGCGGACCCAGCACCCAGTTCCCCAGCCAGGAGCCGAGGACCGGGCTATGCGAGATGAGGTCCAGCTTTTGACTAGATTGATGGCGGGGCAGGTTCATAGATATGGAGCAGGAGGAGACCAGGCGGGCAGGTATGATAGTCAGAGGGCCCGTGATTTTCTGCTGGCCCACGAGTTTTTCGGGTCCAAGCCCGCGAGAGGACCCTCGGGGAATTCATCCGCGATGCGGCGTACCTTGCGATTGATCGGTGCTTCCCGAGACGAGTCGGTTGAGATGGCATCTATTGGTTGCACGATGTAGCGGCTAATTGGTATGTGTCTTGGATCTTGTCTAGAGGTGAGGGTGCCCTCCCGCCGTATGGGGCGAGTTTGAGAGGCCTTCACGGCCCATTTTCTACCTCGACGGAGATGAGGCGGGCCGGGGGAGACGATTCCTGCTTGTTGAAGCGAGAGGGCGAGGAAGCGTGGGGAGTATAGCACCGAGTTTGATTCCCGGCCGGATATGCGCCCACTTATGTAGGCGATATGACCGACCGGATGCCGGTATGTGATGGGGCCCGGACCGCACTTGGTGGACAGATGCTTAGTGATGGCGGCCCGAATGGTATGGATTTTGCCGTGTGCAGCACACGCTCGGGTATGAAAGATCGCCGCGCGAGGCCACCGGCACCGGGGATTATGGCCGGGCCAACCCAAGAGGGCCGGATCCGCGGCATATTCGAGGAGTCTCGAGGCGGCGGCCTCGGCGGCGGCGAGCGAGATATCCTCCCCGGCCGGCACGAGCACACGGAAGGGACGGGGGTTCCCGGCCGGTTGAGGCCACCCCTACCCCGATGTCCCCGTTGTAGGGAGATGCCACCGGGGAGGAGTGTTATCGTGCCAAGGGCGCTTGCTTTACCTGTGGCCAGCAGGGCCACCTTATGAGAGATTGTCCACTCAGGGGCAGTGCAGGGGGAGCAGCTCAGCCTACCGGGTCGATTCTTGCCGGTTTGTCTTCCCCTCCCGTAGCTATGCGCCCGATGGGGCGGGGCACACTGACACCAGCAGGCCGTGGGAGAGGCCGTGGCGGAGCCTCCAGTTCTGGAGGTCCATCGAACCGCCTATATGCGTTGACCCGTAGACAGGATCAGGAGGCGCCACCAGATGCAGATGCAGGTAATTTAGATTTCTTAATTGGTTATCTTTGGTTGATGTATGAACTGTTTGTGATAGTTGTAAAAGAAACTCCCCCAAATGCTCATAAGATCCTGTAAGGCTAATTTAACATTCGAGGACGAATGTTCTAAAGGGGGGGAGGATGTTATATCCTGTATTTCGTACGTTAGGACAATTCGGGTTAACTATGATAAGTTAGGGACAAAACCATTCCGGGATATGAAGTCGAGACGTTTGACCTTCGATTTTGTTTTGAGACTTAATTTGTTCATGAGTTGGTTGGCATGGAACATTTGGGAAAATTTGGGACCAAAAGTCATATGTTTGAAAGTTGGCAAATCATGAAAACTTGGCCATTTGGCCATGTGGCTTGGAGTGGTGCCCACACATTTTGTGGCCAAATTTAATTGGTCCAACCCATGTGTGGGCCAAGGACACATGTGCAACTCATACACTAGCATAAAAGATGATCAAGTAGTCATCTTTCCCTACATTTCCAACACTTAGAAAAAAATCAAGAAAGTTGAAGAACAACAAGGGAGGCTTTCGGCCAAACCCCCAAAATTTGAGGTCCAATTTTAGCCATCCTAAAATTATTTCCTTGATGCAAATTCACTAATTGGAGGTCCCTAAGTAACGTGGAAGTGTTGTTCGGGTCATCCAACTATCCGTTGTGTCGTTTGCAAACCCTAGCCTAATTGTGAAGTTGAAGAAGAAAGGTAAGAATTGATCTTGCTTTATGTGTTATAAAGGTTATATGCATGTTGTAGTATGTTAAAATGGATGAAAATCATGAAATATAGTAGGTGGGAGTTGAGGCCGTGTGTATGAGGTTTGGTCGTGTAAGTGTGTGTGTTGTGTTGAAGTGATGAATCAATTTTATGTAGCATGTTTAGTGGTGTAGTGTGAAGAAAATTATGAGAATCATCAATATATATATTGTGTAGTGTGGCCGAAGATAGGTCATATTATATGACAAGAATGGATTAATTCTATTTGGAATTTTGAATGTTATCGTTATGAATTCTATGTTGGAAATGAGAGTTTAATGACTCAAGATTGATGTTGTAATTGTATGGGCTGATTTGGAGAATCATGTGTATTTAATGTAATTTTTATATTTAGGAGAACGACATTGTTAGGATGTGGATTGTTGGTGCAAATCATGATTTGGAAGTGAGGGATGTGTTATGGATGTGTTCTCGGGTTGGGGGCTGTTCTCGGGCGAGTTGGAATATTATTTGGGATGTTTGAAATGTTGTATGAATTGCTTAAAATGTCTTTGAATATTGTTGGTATGGGTTCGGGTTAGTGTTTGAATGTATAAGCGTTAATGTTGGCTTGAATGTAAGCCGTTGAATTGAAAGGATTGAATGTTGTCGAATGATATAAAGGGGGTTATTAAT
>NC_081345.1:67671765-67736864 GCF_029784015.1 Lycium ferocissimum
TTTTTCTTGATTTTCTCAAATTCTATAGAAATTTCTTAAGTCATCAAAGATGACTAATTGTCTTGCTTGACTTTGTCATCTTTGTCCATATATATATTTGGCCCTTACAAAATATAAGATGAACACATGTTCCATTACATGGCTTGCTACAATTGACCAAAATGTAAATGGGGCCCACGGCCACAATACTTCTTCAAGAAGTCATGAACTAATAATAATTTCCAATTTCCAAGTTTGCCCTTAATATTCCATGACAATAATATTTATAAGCGACTTGCGCGTTCAAACAAAACCGGAAAATGGCCTTGCTCTTAACTTTCCGCAACTTGCTCGGAACGTCCCAATGTACAAAAATGCGGGATATAACACGTTTCCCATACTCCTAGTCTAAAACTCCAAAAGACGAAGGAATTATGAGCTCCCTTCGAAGTCTATCAATCACCACCACCGAATTCTTACTTATCCACACCATACAGCCCTGTGCCTGTTTATTACGTACAATCTACTTCTCAAAACCAGCACCAAATTACCAAGTTCCACAAACAAACTACCAAGCTCCACAAACTACCTTCCAATCACCACCGTCGAATTACCAAGCTCCACATCCAAATTATCAAACTCCCGCACCTGTATACAGAACCTTAAAAAATAACCCACCAGCAAATTACCAAAATCAACCACCGCCAAATTCCTACAATTTGCCACGCCCTAATTTTGAAAAGAAGCCTGCCCATGTATTTACCCCATTGCTAGAAACAAGAACCAAATTGTTTGAAAGGCTAAACGCTGCGAGAATATTCTAAATAGTCCCACCAAAGGTCAACAATCCCAAAAAATATATTCTTCCACGCGGATCAAACGTGCCTACCATTCTGGGGGAAACGGACACAGGACTGAAGATTGCATTAATTTGAAGCACAAGATACAAGATATGATTGACAAAAAAGAGATCCTCCTTTAGACTGTGGCACCAAACGTGAATACCAATCCCATGGCTAATCATGGTAACAACACGATTCAAATGATAGAAAAGGAAGAAGATTGGGTTGTAGGCAGCACTCGAGCATACAGTGGCGTCACTCATGATACAGTAACGTCCATAGTTTATAGTATTAATCCCCGTGCCAATGGTGGCGCAAGTATCTCAAAAGGTGGTAGTGGCACTAAGAAAGGAGTTTGTTGTACAAGTGGCAGCTGCTCATGGAATGACACGGTCAGGGAGGTGTTACACTCCCGAAAATCTAGCCCAAAGGGCACCAAGAAGAGAAGGGAACTGAAAAAAGGCCTATTACTGAGGGTGAGGCTGAAGATGTCTAGCGCAGGATGCAGCCAAAGGAATATTCCATTATGGAACATCTCAAGAAGACACCAGCTCAGATATCTGTGCTAGCACTATTGTTGAGCTTGCCTAAACAACCATCTGGCTTTAATCAAAGCGTTAGAAGAAGCCCACGTCCCTGCTAGGATATGCAGTGAAAATTTGGCCGAGATGGTCGTAAATGTCATGGAAGAGCATCAGATTGCTTTCATTAGTAAACAACTACCCAAAGAAGGAACAACACATAACAAAGCACTACATATCACCGTCATGTGCCAAAACAAAGTGGTAACTCGAGTTCTAATCGACAATGAAGCGGGCCTCAATATTTGCCTCGAATCTACTCTCGGCTAATTAGGTTATGATCTTAGGATGATTAGTCAAAGCCGCATGAACATAAGAGCATTCGATGGAACTTAGTGTTACCCCATCGGGGAAATTGACCTTCATGTTCAAATAGGGCCCACGAAGTTCATCACTAAATTTCACGTCATGAAAATAGCTGCTAACTAGAACTTGTTACTCGAAAGATCGTGGATCCATATGGCAGGAGCTGTACCATCCTCACTACATCAAGCTGTAGAATTTGTATGGGATGATCATGAAGTATTAATTCACGGAGAAGGTAGTATACATAACTACCTTGTTACATCTCGGAGATTTCGGGTTTGTTGCATTGTAAGTGGACTAACGCAAGCTTAAGATGAACATGAAGTCCTTATGAGATTAAGGAGAGTATTTGATAGCTTTAAGTGCATACCATAAGATTTTGAAGTCATATGAATCGGTGGAACCAAGTTCATCAAAGGAAGTGAAACGCAAGTTATGTTTGAGAAGGTTTCGTAACAATTGAGCTAATAATTATTTAGCAATGTCTTGAGAAGGAGCTATAGGGCTTCTTAAATGGTTAATGAAGTGTTATATAAGTGCTAATAAGGTTCCATAAGGATTGGAGGTTGAACGAATCGACGAGAGAAAGTTCGGGAAAAAAAAGGGTTATACGACCACTTATACGGTCCGTATAACTTTATACGGTCCTTATAGTGGTTCGTATAACATTCCAGAGAGGGGTCAATCCCTGGTGGGATTATACGACCACTTATATGGATCGTATAAGTGTCCATATAACCACGTCGGGCAGCTTTATTTTCTTGTTATAAATAAGTGACCCAAGTTCATAATTTTCATTTCCCATATTCTCCACAACTCTTAAAAGCTCTAGAACCTTCTCCCAATCATATTCCACTCAACCCAAGGAAAATCAAAGATCAAATAGCAAGAATCAAGGTATTCATGTGTTGGGAGGCTGACAAGGGTTAGTAGACTTCAAGGGTTTCTTTGGTATTAAAGCTAGAGTTTTCATACAAGTTGGTAACTTAATCCAAAGCTCATTCCTATGAGATAAAGGGTTAGTTTTCATGTCTATTTCATGTTTCTAAGAATGTTTGGTTGTTGAATAACTTGGGTGAGGGGAGAAAGTAGAAAATGAGGTCCAAATGTAGATTTCACGATATTTTTTAGTAGTAAACTAACTTGAGCCATGATTCTTAGTATGCTATGGATATAATCTTGTTATATTAATAATGACAAGGGAGTGTTGTATGCAATTGTACAAAGGGTTGGTGTGAAGTTGTTGATATAAGTTGAATATGAGAATGAATTTTGAGACTTAATGGAATGTGATTTCTTGATTATGATATTGTGGATGTTATTATAGTTGTTTGGGAGTTATTTTGCAATATGGTGGAAGTTGATGAAATAGGGGAAATGTTGCCCAATTTTCGTTAGCTCATGAATTATTCTAGTTTGAATTGAAGAGGGTCTCTAAGACTTAACCACGGTATGAATCCTTTTAAATGTAGATTTCTCAAGCTTTGGAGATGAACGTTAAGTAGTTAAGAAGACGTAAAGTTATGTAAGGCTAACCCTTCTTTCTAAAGGCATGTTCTCCTCATTTTGCATTTATACGAGATATCCACGCTATTCCTGTTCCTATAAATGATGTAAGCTCATGATCCTCGAGATTCTCTTGATATCGTTGACAATGTTTCTTGTGATGATAATGATAATGATTGTGATGACAAGATCAATTCTAGAGATGCCATCTAACATATTCGAAATGTCCTATTCCTAGAAATGCTAGAATGTTCATGACCTTCGATATTCTTGAGATACCTTTGGTGAAAGCTCCCCAGAGTGATGATGATAATAACGATGATGATAATAGTAATAATGACAAGGATGATGATGATATTGATGTTACTTATGCACTTCTATGTGTATATGTATGCATATATGTATGGCTATTATATAACACCGAGTCCCATTGAGGCCGGGTATGAATAACACCGAGTCTCATTGAGGCCGGGTATGAATAACACCGAGTCCCATTGAGGCCGGGTATGAATAACACCGAGTCCCATTGAGGCCGGGTATGAATAACACCGAGTCCCATTGAGGCCGGGTATGAATAACACTGAGTCCCATTGAGGCCAGGTATGCTACACACCGAGTCCTATTAAGGCCGGGTATGATATGTATTGATAATGATATTTATATATGTATGTATGAGTATATGCATGGAAGGTCTTCCTTAGAGAAAGAATATGTAAATATGACGAGCGTCCCAAGAGGTACAAATGGCTCTTCTATCTCATGTTGTACTCTATGCTTTTATTATGTTATTGCTTATGCCTTATATGCTCAGTACATTGCTCGTACTGACGTCCTTTTATTTTTGGACGTTGCGTCATGCCCGTAGGTGGACAGGGAGATAGACTTGATCCTTAGGCTGCTTATTCAGAGACTGCTTAGAGGAGCTCCATTTGATTCGGAGCTGCAGCTGTTGGTACTATTCTTTTGTGTATGTACATATAGGTATGGCGGGGCCCTGTCTCGTCTATATGATGTTACATGTTCTTTTTAGAGGCTCGTTGTCACACCCTTAATCCGATAGGGTGTGATGGGCACCCGACCCTTACCTAGAGTCGAGCGAACCCGCTGACTCTCGTGACATTCATAATCCTACTGGGCCCTTAAGTCGTGAAATTAAAACATAATGTAAACTTTTCAGAAAAACATGCTTCTCATACTTTTTCAAGTCAATTACAGTCTATAATCGTATAAAACCTGTAAAATAATGCATAACAATACATCGGCTTATGGAGCCGCTTACAAACTGACATACTATACACATGACTACGTACGCAAAGTCTCTAACATGGAACATGATGCCATAACGTAATACGACTCGGCGGCACTCCGGAGAAAATGGAGCTCGCCAATGCCGCTGGAACATTTTCTACTAATATCTTTAGCTCATCCGGGTGTACTGCTTTGCATGAAACGCGCCCCGAAGAAAGGGGTCGGTACGGAATATGTCGAGTATGTAAAACATGAAATACGAAGCGGGATCATGCGAAATAAAGTACGAGAAAATCATAAGACTTGCCTTTGAAAACATGTACCATGCATGTCAAGGTCATAAAATCCTCGTAAAAACATATAGCGTGTCCCGGCCCTCTAGTGAGGGACTCGGTGAATAGAATCATCATATGGCATCCTGGCCGCCATCCCCACATCATCACATCATTTATATATATATATATATATATATATATATATATGTATATGTAGCGTGTCCCGGCCCTCTAGTGAGGGACTCGGTGAATAATGCAGTGGAATGTGCACGAATGCGTGTCCTGGCCCGGGACTCAGTGAAAGACACATTGAGCTTGGCACGAGTAGAATAGTGAGAAACCACATGCACATAAATCATTTTCAGAGACTCAATGAAGTAATCTAAACGGATCGTCATTTGAAAATCGGGACAATGGTTATATCAATTATCTTATCAAATACCTTGCGGACGCCACTCAAAAATATATCAAACATCATAAACATATAGAAGAACCATAGGGATCATAGTCATACGTCAAACCAATCCGAGTCCGCCTCGGAAAGTTACGAACCTTATTCACTTAAGGACTTCCTACAATCATATCGAAGCGATCCGAGCCCTTACTCCGCGAAAGTTACGATCATTCGTAGTTACGGGATCATTCAAAAACAAAACTCTTTTGAAAACAAAACTTTTATGCAACTTTTGAAATTTAGTCATACAAAAACATAAAAACCATAATTTGACTACATTAAGAATGCGAATATCAAGTAACAAATAAGAATCATAGACACGCTCGGATCGTAAGAATAGAGTTACCTCGAGGCTCGTGTCACAACTTACTTTCTACTAAGACATGCCAAAAGAAAGAAAGGTTGAGCTTTACATACCTCATTCGCTTCCTACGCTAGTCAAGCTTCAGTCTCGGGCTTCCAAAAATCTACAACAACGTCGTTAGGCATCAACCATTAGTCGTAAACACCGAAGAACTCAATTCCAAGCCATCACTTACTTACAGAAATTTGGGCAGCATCTCCCCTATACATTCAACAACCCCGATAATTCAACTCGGCCAAAGCCATCAACAACAATACCAACAACCTTACAAACAACATTAATAATAATTCCGAAGCGCATTCAACAACGACAACTCTTCTCCACACATTCGTCAACATTCAATTATGTTCAATTCAACTACATACATTCAAGCCAACATCGACGCTTACACATTCAAATATTAATCCGTAACCATTCAAACAAAATTCAAGAATGCTTCAAACAATCCGCACATTATTTACAACAACCCATCCAATATACCATAGTACCCAAAACCTTCCCAATTCAACATGACAACCATAACATTGTCCTTTCTTCCAAAACTCATAATCACATTAGCTTCCAAACGGGCCACACGATTACAACTTCAATCTTGAACCATTAAACCTTCAATTTACAACATAAAATCCACAACAACATCAACTAGAATGCTAAATAACATTAATTCATTTTTCCTACACCATACACACTTACACGGCCAAACTTCCACAACATAACTTCATGGCTTCATTCACTTCAACATACCACAACACACGACCATCTATAAAATATGTAAAGGAAATTAAACCTCACCTTTTCCAATTAACTTCTCCACTAGGCTAGAACTTGTTTCGCAAGAACGAACGATTTTTTTGTTCCAACAACTACTCCACGTTGACTAGGGCCTTCCAATTAGTAGACAGACAAGGAGAAAGAAATTTTTCTTGATCAATCCTCAAGGGCCAATTCGGCCAGCCCCATGGCCGGTTTCTCCTTCTTCCTTTTTCTTCAAGTTTCTTGAAATTTCTAAAGTGTGGAAAAGATGAATTTGGTCTTGCTTGGTTATGACTTATACATATACATACACCCCCTATAAATATGAAGTGAACACATGGCCCCCTTTATGGCTTAAAACAATTGGCCAAAATATTGGTGGGGCCCACGGCCACTTGTGGCTTCTCCAAGAAGTCATGCATAATGAAAATTTCCAAATTCCAAGCTTGCCCTTAATATTCCATGCCCATAATACTTATGTACGACTTGTCCCAAAATTGTCCCAACGTACAAATTACGGGATATAACATCTTTCCCCCCTTTAGAACATTCGTCCTCGAATGTTCAAGCCTCTCGTAAGGTCTTCTAAGGATCTTGGGGGGTTTCCTTTATTACCACGGCATGCAATCTCATCTATCGATCCTATTTCTTCTCCATATTGTTTTCAGCCTGTCAAGTCGTCTCCTCCCTATTATCGTTCCGCCACACGAACTTGGATCCTTATAATCGTAACACAAGTACCTATGACTTTGCGTCTCATTAACAGTGACTCCAACGGGTCCCAATGTACAGGAACTATGGGGTGTAATGTCCTTTTCTCCTTAGAACCAGTTATTTTCCCTTTTAAGGTTCGATTACCAGTGGCTCAATCCTACCTTAAAACATACATCCTTACTTAATCCCTTCATTGCCTGCAGTCCACTTCTTCCGCTTCTTTGCCTTCGCGTATTTGACCGGAATTTAACTAGCATCTCACTCTTACCCAAACTTTTGTCTCCATTATTGTAGTCTTGGCTATCCCTTCTACACCTGTTGCTCTTAGTCATACCTTTGGCGACTGTCTGTAGCTTGTCAGTTCGGGTTTTCATTTTTTTGCACCTTTTGTTACTATCCCTCAAATCTTGCCATACAACTCCAAAGCATAGGGCCATGGAAATACTTATTCCCTTATGATTGTCTTACAACACAAATTTTCGCATCTCCGATTGCCTTATACTAGCGGTCCTTTCGTCAGTCTTTATTCCTTGTTAGCTTCCCGATGCAGACTCTTTATCATTATAGTTGGGTACAGCTTCATGTTGATGCTTCATGTGATTCCACAGCGTGTGTTCTCATGTTTAGATTACTTGGTGGTCCATAAACCTCCTTCTAACATCCGGTGGACTCTTTTATTTCCATTCATGAGAGCAGCATTCTCTCTTTCCTTCAAAATTTTCCACACTACTAATCGCTGTTCTTTTTGCTACAACTGCCACTGTCATTCCAAGTGCCCTCTTGAGTTCGCTATCTTTGCCGACACCCTTTATGTACCTTTAGCTCGAAGGTCTTTCTCGCTCTTACTCTCCTATTATACACTATGTTGCAGCCTTTGCAAAAATATGCGAAGGTGTTCAAATTAGCCTAAGAAATACCTCAGCGTCGCTTCACCAATACTTATGCTCTACCTTGTCTTCTCTTCTCTTGTCTTACAACCGGTATCGCAACAGATCCTTAATTCCACCATAGGCGCGTCTCATCTGTATTCAATGCTAATTCTATTTTGATAATTGGCTTAAACCATCGTTACATTTTTCCATAGTGTACCCGAAATATCACAACTGCATTGTCCTTATTACGCCTTTACTCTTCTTATCAAATACTTACTTAGTCTCATTCTTAGCATACCAATACGTACCGGTGGCATCACCATCCTTGTATAACTTATATAAAGTACGTTCAATCTTAGACATGGTTCTTTTGCCCTCTGGCTCGTCCTGCTCTGCATATCTTGTTCATACCAAAACCCGCTCGTCCTATTTTGTCATATCCCTTTCCTTCATACACGTCCACTTCCTAGCGCCATGTCATTCAAAGTCTCTGCAAACTTCTCGCTCTTCCTTAAATACCATCCTGACTTTTATACGCTTATTCTTTGGTTTTCCGATCTTACTAACCTTTTTCAGTAATAGGTCTCATTTGTAGCTCAGGCATCCATATCAAGCACATTACCGTGTCAATTGTTTCTATCTTATCCTTGCATTTCTCTCAGCCGCTTCCCCCCTTTAGGGGTGTGCTTATACCATTATCCGTTTATACTCGCCCCATGTCCTTATCTTCAATCTCAATTAGGCAGTACTTTTACTCTGACGATAAATATCCAAAATTCTCTTGGAATCTTGTCTTTCATTCTACCCACGAGGAATCTTATGCTACCTCTGTGTCATTCGGAACACACTACTCCTACATAATCCTTATCTCATTTTCAAAACGTATTTTGTTCACCCACGTCTGTCTGTATCGTACCAGTCATCTTCTAGCACTCATTCTACCTTGTTTCTCATCTTCCTATAATTGGTCTTTCACAGTCCCGTCACTTATGGCGCTCATGTCCTCCGTCATACCCGTTATAACCTATCACTACCCTGTTGTTTCGCTTTCTCCTTATTCCTTCCTTCTGTTAACTCTTTCCCTTCACCGACCTAATCCGCCCCGTCCTACGCATCGTCTTAAGGTTTCTGGCCACTCCGCATACTCTAATTCTTCTTAGGCTACTCTAGCTTCTCCTTTACTTCTTGTGTCTGAATTTTATAAAATTTTCAAAATACTTCCCAGGGGGGTCACCCATCCTAAAATTTCTCTCACCCCAGCACGCTTAACCTTGAAACCTTAATAGAGTTCGATACGTTATGCTAGTACGATCGCGTCCACTTCTCCGCATGACCCTCGTCATATAATCTGGGGTAAGTTGAGATCTTGACAACTTCCGAAACATCCTCGTAACGTGCCTCCCTCCGAGCTCGAGGGGGTCTTTTACTCTTCTAACTCCACGATTGCTATGTTAGCCCTTTTTCAATCCTCAATATTCACTTTTCATCAATGGATATGACTACTTTCCGTCCTAGATTCCCAGATTCCCAAAGGTGAGGAACATACCTTGGACGCCGTAGCTTATAAATACTTGGCTATTGGCCTTTGGATTTCTGCTCTTATTTTATCTCGTTCCTCGTCCTTTCTACAGCTCGCTTTTTCGTTCCATACTTGCCTTTATATTCTAGCTACATAGATCACGTCACAGCGTTGGCCACTTTCTCACTAGGCTTTACTTATTTTCACAACAATCCTCATTATACCCACATTATATCTTACTCGTGATCAATCCTATATCATAATACTTCTTAACGCCTTACCCTTTCCGGTCCACTTTATCCCTATTATCTCTGTTGTCTCATCAATACATTCGTATCCATCACGATTCTTTTCCTCCGTACCCTTGTCTTAATCATATTATCACTTCGTTCAATTATAAGCTCGTCATAATTCATAATATTACAAGCCCTTTCCAAATTCCTTTTTATCACGTCGATATCGACCTTCTAATTAGTATTACCCTCAATTCAGCAGTTAACTTCTTTCTCGGTGTCGACCATACTCGTAGCTTGGTCAAATCTTATCATTGCTATTGGCACGACTTTTCAAGTCATATCACAAACCTATATCTCATTCTCACTTTATTTCTGCGAAAATTTCAGCAGAGCTTCCTCTGTATTTCTTACTATCCCCAAAACCTGCACGCAGGAAATACCAACAGTGCCTTACAGGGCCATCATCACATATATACATCATATCATATCGTATCGTATCACAGCCGCACAGGGCTCCCAATATTAATAACGGTCTGAAAATAATGGACTTACCTCATATGTCCAACACAACTGCACGTGTTACACTTTCCTCTCTACTTTCCCTTTCAATTTTCAACCTTACATTTCGATCGTACGTCAATACCTTACTTGACATATATCTTCCATACCTTTGCTTACCTGCGTGCTTGTAACTTCCAATGTCATCAGTCGCCTTCTTCGATTGATATCGTTCCTCTGCTGAAATCGAAGGTTAGTGTAAGAAATCTCATTTCCTATGACTTGGCTTTATGGCACGATCTAAGAGGTGAAAGAAGAGTAACCACCCTAGATGCCCCGTAGCCTCCTGTTTATAAATGTGGCCGGCTTCACACCATAAACACGACTCTACTGGACACGACTTTGCAGACAACCCCTAGGACGAACTGCTCTGATACCAATTTGTCACACCCTTAATCCGATAGGGTGTGATGGGCACCCGACCCTTACCTAGGGCCAAGCGAACCCGCTGACTCTCGTGACATTCATAATCCTACTGGGCCCTTAAGTCGTGAAATGAAAACATAATGTAAACTTTTCAGAAAAACATGCTTCTCATACTTTTTCAAGTCAATTACAGTCTATAATCGTATAAAACCTGTAAAATAATGCATAACAATACATCGGCTTATGGAGCCGCTTACAAACTGACAGACTATACACATGACTCTGTCTGCAAAGTCTCTAACATGGAACATGATGCCATAACGTAATACGCTGACTCGGCAGCACTCCGGAGAAAATGGAGCTCACCAATCCCGCTGGAACATCTTCTACTAATATCTTCAGCTCATCTGGGTGTACCTGCGCGGCAAGAAACGCAACCCCCGAAGAAAGGGGGTCAGTACGGAATATGTACTGAGTATGTAAAGCATGAAAAATAGTAAGCGGGATCATACTGAAATAAGAGTACAGAAAATCATAAGACTTGCCTTTGAAAACATGTACCATGCATGTCAAGGTCATAAAATCCTCGTAAAAACATATAGCGTGTCCCGGCCCTCTAGTGAGGGACTCGGTAAGTAAAATCATGCCATCATGTCATCATGCATATATATATATATATATATATACATAGCGTGTCTCGGCCCTCTAGTGAGAGACTCAGTGAATAGAATCATCATATGCCATCTTGGCCGCCATCCCCACATCATCACATCAATATATATATATAGCGTGTCCTGGCCCTCTAGTGAGGGACTCGGTGAATAATGCAGTGGAATGTGCACGAATGCGTGTCCTGGCCCGGGACTCAGTGAAAGACACATTGAGCTTGGCACGAGCAGAGTAGTGAGAAACCATATGCACATAAATCATTTTCAGAGACTCAATGAAGTAATCTAAACGGATCGTCATTTGAAAATCGGGACAATAGTTATATCAATTATCTTATCAAATACCTTGCGGACGCCACTCAGAAACATATCAAACATCATAAACATATAGAAGAACCATAGGGATCATAGTCATACGTCAAACCAATCCGAGTCCGCCTCGGAAAGTTACGGACCTTATTCACTTAAGGACTTCCTACAATCATATCGAAGCGATCCGAGCCCTTCTGTGAAAGTTACGATCATTCGTAGTTACGGGATCATTCAAAAACAAAACTCTTTTGAAAACAAAACTTTTATGCAACTTTTGAAATTTAGTCATACAAAAACATAAAAACCATAATTTGACTACATTAAGAATGCGAATATCAAGTAACAAATAAGAATCATAGACACGCTCGGATCGCAAGAATAGAGTTACCTCGAGGCTCGTGTCACAACTTACTTTCAACTAAGACATGCCAAAAGAAAGAAAGGTTGAGCTTTACATACCTCGTTCGCTTCCTACGCTAGTCAAGCTTCAGTCTCGGGCTTCCAACAATCTACAACAACGTCGTTAGGCATCAACCATTAGTCGTAAACACCGAAGAACTCAATTCCAAGCCATCACTTACTTACAGAAATTTGGGCAGCATCTCCCCTATACATTCAACAACCCTGAGACTTCAACTCGGCCAAAGCCATCAACAACAATACCAACAACCTTATAAACAACATTAATAATAATTCCGAAGCGCATTCCAACACTAACAACTCTTCTCCACACATTCGTCAACATTTCAATTATGTTCAATTCAACTACATACATTCAAGCCAATATCGACGCTTACACATTCAAATATTAATCCGAAACCATTCGAACAAAATTCAAGAATGCTTCAAATAATCCGCACATTATTTACAACAACCCATCCAATATACTATAGTACCCGAAACCTTTCCAATTCAACATGACAACCATAACATTGTCCTTTCTTCCAAAACTCATAATCTACACCAACAATCCACACGTTTACAACATTATTTCCTTAAATTCAAGAAAGCATATTAGAATCACATTAGCTTCCAAACGGGCCACACGATTACAACTTAAATCTTGAACCATTAAACCTTCAATTTACAACATAAAATCCACAACAACATCAACTAGAATGCTAAATAACATTAATTCATTTTCCTTACACCATACACACTTACACGGCCAAACTTCCACAACATAACTTAATGGCTTCATTCACTTCAACATACCACAACACACACAACCATCTATAAAACATGTAAAGGAAATTAAACCTCACCTTTTCCAATCAACTTCTCCACTCGGCTAGAACTTGTTTCGCAAGAACGAACGGTTTTCTTGTTCCAACAACTACTCCACGTTGACGAGGGCCTTCCAATTAGTAGAGAGACAAGGAGAAAGAAATTTTTCTTGATCAATCCTGAAGGGCCAATTCGGCCAGCCCCATGGCCATTTTCTCCTTCTTCCTTTTTCTTCAAGTTTCTTGAAATTTCTAAAGTCTGGAAAAGATGAATTTGGTCTTGCTTGGTTATGACTTATACATATACATACACCCCCTATAAATATGAAGTGAACACATGGCCCCCTTTATGGCTTAAAACAATTGGCCAAAATATGGGTGGGGCCCACGGCCACTTGTGGCTTCTCCAAGAAGTCATGCATAATGAAAATTTCCAAATTCCAAGCTTGTCCTTAATATTCCATGCCCATAATACTTATGTACGACTTGTCCCAAAATTGTCCCAACGTACAAATTGCGGGATATAACACTCGTAGACAGTTGTGTATAGCTAGATGTCTCTTAGCCTTGTCGGCATGTATTTTATATATCATTTTGTTAGCCTTGTCAGCTCGTACATATATAATATGGGCGTAGTTGATGATATTGATATAAAGGTCTTCTTGACCGATTTGATTGTATTATTGATGCACAGGAATTACGAGTTAGCCATGTGGCTCACCTAGTTATGGTTATGGAATATGATGAGAGGTGCTCGTGTGGGTTAGCTCCGGGTGCCCGTCATGGCCCTCCGGTTGGGTCGTGATATACCTAAACAACTCGGTGCTGGTTATTGAAGCAGATCCTAAAGGAACAGACGTCCACGTGGTGGAATTATTAGGGCTGCCCACAGAGAAGATTCCATAGAAGTTCCCATGCCTGCCGTCTACAAAATGATTTCCTCTACTATGCTTCAAAATGGGTGTGAAGCCAGGCGAGGTCTAGGAAGAGACCTACATGGCATCACAGAGCAAATCCCCATTCCTCAAAATAACTTTCGTTTCGGTTTAGGGTATGTCCCAAATAATGACGAGGTCTCAGAAGCTACCAGAAAGAAGAGAGACCCCGCAAAGTTGCGCAAGCCACTTCCGAACTTGTACCAGTCATTTCCAGTAGGAATGCCCATGCTAGGTGATGGAAGCACAGAAGAAAGGTTGGGGATGCTATTTCGAGAGGAAGACTGCCTGGTGTTATTGGAAGAATGCACTAAGGCACCCACAATCCGCGATGCTGATCCGGGTGAGCAACTATACGACTGGACCTCTACCCCGCTCATGGATCTTCCGTAGAGAAATGATGAATTTATGCTTTAAAATCGGCGAGAATCAGCCGAGGCCTGATTACTCACCATTTGCACTTTTTATTACCTCGTGATGTTTTCAAAAATGGAAATGACTCGATGATGATCCGTGTCAGGACCACAGTTTGTACTTTTTTACAATCAAATTAATGAAACCTCGGGTTTTGGAAAATAACTTTTCTCTTATTTTAATTTACGCATATGCTTCATACTAACCTTAATTTGCCTTGATTTTTCTATAATAAAAATAATAAAACAACCATAAATGTCATGACATGTTGCAAAACGAGTGAGTCAAGTGATGTAGGAGAGGAAGAGTACGAGGAATATGACGAAGAAACAATGCTGCCTGAGGGTCTCATGGAAGAGGTAGAACAGTTTGAAAATGAGCAAAAGTCTAACCTGGATGAAGCAGAATCAATCAACTTAGGAGAGGGGGAAAACATCAAAGAAACTAAGATAAGTGCACATCTAGAAGCACCTCAAAAGGAGGAATTGATAAATCTACTTAGGGAATATATGGACATTTTTGCTTGGTCATATCTTTGACATGTAGGTTGAGCACCAGTATAGTGGCCCATAGACTACACATCAATGCAGGTTTCACTCCAGTGAAACAGAAAACAAGGAAATTCAACCGGATCTCAGTATGCGCATCAAGGATGAACTGAAAAAATAGATTAACTATAGAGTAGTGGAATTAACTTCATACCCCATATGGTTGGACTACATAGTATCGGTACCCAAGAATGATGGCAAGGTACGAATATGTGTAGACTACCGGGATCTCAATCGAGCCAGTCCCAAAGACAACTTTTCGCTCCCAAACATCCACATACTTATTGATAATTGTGATAATTACGAGTTACAATCATTCGTGGATTGGTTCGTAGGGTATTATCAGATCTTGATGAGCGAAGAGGATGCGAAAAAGACAGCCTTCATGTTATACCCCGAACTTTCAGTGTTACACCCCGTACCTCGGAGAAGCATTGGTTAAATTTGAATGTAATTATGTCGAGGTATGACTAGGTAAACTAACTTTAGAGTGTGAGGAATGAAGCATAATTAAGTATATTCTTTGGGTAAAAGATGAATTATGATCTTGTAAGTCGTAGCCGGGAAGGACAACCTTGGAACCAAAGGAAATGACCATTTTCAAGTATGATTAGTGATAAATATCATGTATGGAAAGTTTTGGAAGATTTCGGGATCAAGCAAATCGAAGAAAATAAGTTTGACGAAAATTTGGAAAAAGTTAGCAGAATTAAGGACAGAATTTTGGGTCAAATTTGGAGGGGTATATCTCCAGGTATATGGAGAGTTTTAAGGTGTTTCAAAAGCCTAAAATGAATTTCGTCGAGTCTAGTTTCTAACGCAATAAATCACTCATGGATACGACGTCGGAGTAGAGAATTATGGACGTTACAAGTTAGGCTGACAGAGCAGAAATGCATGCTACAGTAACCGACTTGCTACAGTACTGCTACAATAAAGTACTACAGTGAACCCGGCCCGAAACTGACCGCTATATAAAGGGTAATAACCCCTTTTTTTCACCAGATTTTAGCCCAGAAATTTCCAGAAATTAGAAGGGAGAATGAGGGTATTAAAAAGTGAGCAATTTTCAAGCAGTGGTTTAGGTCCGGGTAACGCATGGTTGTGATTTTAGTATTATTTTGCGGTGGATTTTAGCGTGGATATTGAGGATATTGCTGTCTTAACAAAAAAAAGGTATGAATCTTTCTCTTTTGGTATTATTTAAGGCTTATTGACGGAGATAAAGTCGTTAAATAATTGTATAGTAAGTTCGTTAGTTATGGAAGTTGAAAAACAACGTGTGGGCTGTTTTATGGAATATGTTGGTGTTGATGATGTTGGTATTATTGTTGTTGATTGGTTACTGATATTATGATTTCAGGCTAGGCATATAAACAAGGGAGATGCTGCCCGAATTTCGGCAGATTCTAAATAGATTTAAATTAAGGGCTTAAGACGAGCGCATGACGATGAGACTAAAAACAATATGAATGGTTGTATATGTAGATTACGAGGCTACTAATGATCTTAAGTGAATTGCAAAACAGGAAGTAAGTTGGAAGTCGAGAAATTATCTTCCAGGTATGTTAAGGCTAGTACCTTTCTTCTAAAGGCATGATTCCTTTCTTATAAATCCAATAGGTGTTTTCCAAATGTCCCAGAATCCCTTTTACGTGAATCTATAAATGTTTTCCAAGAATATTCTTATTCTCAAAAGCTAGAGATTCATGATTCATAGAGTTCTTATGATGCTAAAGATAAACATGTTTTATGATGACGATGATCCTATTTCTAGAAATTCCTATGTTATAATTCCCTACATATGTTTCATAACCTCCTTACTTTCAAAAGTTAGAGTTCATGATTCAAAGGCATGACTTCTTTCTTGATAATCCATAAATGTTTTCCAAAATGTCCCTATTTTCCGAGTCAAAGATTTATGATTCTATAAGCTTTTATGACAACAACAACAGATATGTTTTTATAATGTTAATGACGATGCTAAAGATGAGAATGTTTCTATGATGATGATGATTTCATGTTTAAAAGTCCCAAGCTTATGATTTCAATGTGAATATGAGAATGTTGAGTTATTTTCGTGATTTTCTTAATTTTTATTCATTGTTGTTGATCTCGCCATATAATAATTGTTCCTTCAAGGTGAGATAGAGCGATGATGATTATTCCATAATATAACCGGAGGTTACCGATCTTACGTCACTCCGATGTATTTATAGCTTTTATTTGGCTCTCATGCATGCTTTATATATATGTATGTATTTTCTCACACCGCACCGCGCTATAGTCGGTCGGGCATGGTATGTAGATGTGCATACCCTTTGCAGTGGGCATGTTATGATATTACCCCGGACGGGGGCTAATGATGATAACACCGAGCCTTAATGGTCGGGCATGATACTATATATATATGACACCGAGCCTTAATGGCGGGGCATGATACTATATATATGACACCGAGCCTTAATGGCCGGGCATGGTACTATGTATATGTATAGAAATGTTTTTTTTAAGGCTAAGCATGCATGACATCCGCCTTATGAGGCATCTAGATGTACAGGTTATCTCTCTCATTCCATGTTACCTTCCATATCTATATTATGTTGTTATTCATGCCTTACATACTTAGTACATCATTCGTACTGACGTCCCTTCTTGTGGACGCTGCGCTCATGCCCGCAGGTAGGCAGGGAGATGAATCAGACCCATAGGTATTCTATCAGCGGATTCTCAACAGCACTCCACTTACTTCAGAGCTACAGTCTATTTGGTATTGTCCTTATGATCATTGTATTCTATGTAGAGGCTCATAGACGTGTGTGTACAGTTAGATATTTTATAGCTCCACCGGTTCATATTATGGTATAATATATTGGTGGCCTTGTCGGTCTTATTTTGAGCTCTTGATACTTTACTGTTAGCCTTGTCGGCTTTATGATATACGTTATCTTGTAGCGACCTTGTCGGTCCGCATATGTACATATGTGCTGATTGATCGGATATTCCTATGTTGGGCCTTTTCTGCGTGCAGGTGTTCTTTGAGTATGGTTTATAATGTTCAAAGTAACGGATAAGTCAGGTGGTTCCCGGCCTACGGGTCGGAGCCCGTCATAGTCCTCGTAGGGGTGTGACACTTCATCACTCCATGGGGGCTATGACCACTATCTTTCATGACATGATCCACAAGGAAATTTAAGTATACGTGGATGATGTCATCATCAAATCAAGAGAAAGCTCAGAGCACACTGCGCATCTACAAAAGTTCTTTGACAGACTCCGAAAATTCAACCTGAAATTGAACCCGGCCAAATATGCATATGGAGTACCTGCCGGAAAATTATTGGGATTCATAGTCAACCGAAGAGGCATAGAACTAGACCCATCAAAGATAAAAGCCATTCAAGAAATACCACCTCCAAAGACTAAGAAAGAGGTCATGAGTTTTCTGGGAAGGTTGAATTACATTGGACGGTTCATAGCCCTGTCCACCATCATTGTGGAACCAATACTGAAATTGCTAAAAAAGGACGGACCCACAAAATGGAGTGAGGAGTGTTAGAAAGCTTTTGACACTATCAAGAAATACTTGTCCAATCCACCAGTCTTAGCACCCCCTAGGTTTGGAAGCCCGCTTTTGCTGTACATGTCGGTATCAGAAAATGCTTTTGGATACGTGTTTGGACAGCTTGATGAAATCGGTAAGAAGGAGCATGCGATTTAATATTTGAGCAAGAAGTTCACTACACGCGAAGCAAGGTAAACGCTAGTGGAAAAGACATGTTGCGCCTTAACATGGGTGGCCCAAAAACTGAGGCATTACTTGTCATCATACACTACTCACCTCATATCCAAGATGGATCCATTGAGATATATCTTTCGCCAGCCCATGCCCATCAGGAAGTTGGCCAAGTGGCAAATGCTATTGAGTGAATTCGACGTTGTGTACATAGTGCAGACGATCGTCAAAGGACAAGAATTGGCCGACTTACTGGCAGAAAGTCCTGTGAATGGAGATTTGGAACCACTTCGAACCTACTTCCCAGATGAAGAAGTATTAACAGTAGAAGAAGACATAGCTGAGCCATATTCAGGATGGAGATTATTCTTTGATGGCGCGGTTAATTACAAAGGCTCGGGAATTGGAGTAGTCTTGGTCTCAAAGATAGGACAGCATTACCTGATAGCCGCCAAGCTCAAATTCCGATGCACCAATAACATGGCGAAATACGAGACCTGCATTCTAGGCCTCAGAATGGTTGTGGATATGGAAATCCAAGAGCTCTTGGTTATAGGTTATTCAGACCTGCTGATCCATCAAGTACAAGGACAATGGGCTACCAAGAATGCCAAGATTTTGTCGTATGTGAATTTCACCCAGAAATTGTGTAAAAACTTCAAGAAGATCGACTTCAAACACACACCGAGAGCTCAAAATGCGTTCGTCGATGCTCTGCCCACCATAGCATCAATAATTCAACATCCCAAAAGCAGTGACTGTCACGACCCAAATTACGGATTGTGAGGGCACCTGCCTTATCCCCCCTTAGTAGGCGAACCCTTCACAACCAAACCGACATCAATGCATCCAACCAAATAAATAGTAAGGAAACAATTGACGATAAGAAGGAAATATAAATGACACCTTGATTATTAAATAAAACTCCCAAAATCGGGTCTAGACTTGTACAAGAGCTTCTACAATACAAGGAAATGAACCACAAATAAAGTAAAACAGCTTCTGTTTTTAGAATGAAAATATACAGCAAGCTTTCGGATGACATCCGCTAACTCCAGCTGACAAAACTTCGAGCAATAACCTGAAACACACCTACACCCCGAAAGGAGTGTAGCAAGACTAGTATCAGTAAACCATACGTACTGGTAAGTTTCATAGGCCGACTAAGATTAGTTCAAGCAGACAAGTATAGAATCAATCAAGATAAACGGGCAGGTACAATCATTCACACAATCATAATTCATAGCCTTTAGTGTCTCCATCTACGCCCAAGTTTTCCAGGTTCTCCTCGTACTAGTGAGGGAACTAGAATTGAACCTATAACAACACACACATCCAACACAACCTTAACCACTACAGTTTCTCTCTAAAATACTACAGCACAAGAGTGATAAACGGAGATAGGCGGCTAGTCAATTAGTAACCACTCATAACCTAAGGTGAAACTTTTAAACCATCAGTCTTCCAAGTCTCCATGAATAACAATCAACAATCTCCATAACAAACCGAAATCGAGGTGGGGCCACTAACCCACAGTCTCGCCGAACAAATAAACATATTTATAAGATTAACAGATAGGCATATCAACACACAACAAATCAAATCATATCAATAAGATGATATCATATGCAATGCAACAATGATAAGTAACTCCACCATACACATATGCTAAAGGCATTGTTCGTACAATAGTCATGACTCGTGGGGGACCCGCAGTGTCCATGTACAACATGCTCCAAAACAGACCTCGGATCACTAGTCCACTCTTTCCGAAACAAACCTCAAATCATGAGTTCATAAATAGGCCATATCCTCACCCCTCTCAAATGTGCCATATATATATATATATGTATGTGTGTGTGTGTGTATATATATATATATGTGTGTGTGTGTGTGTGTGTGTGTGTGTGTGTGTATATTCTCAAATACAGTTCTAGTCTAGAACCCCAAAATGAAGAACCAACTCACAAGTAAGCTTGATCAATCCATGAAATCAAATGCCAATGAAGTACAAATCACAATGCCATAAACCATAACAAGACTCAGTGTCACGACCCAACCCCGTAGGCCGCGACTGGTGTCCTAACTGGACACCCATACGTACCTACCTAACGATCCGGCATACCAAATAGCTAGTCGTTTTAATTATACATAAATTCATACGTATATATAAAATGCATCGCACGAACATACATATACATATATACATACTTAAACACATACGAAGCGGTTAGAGCTATCATAGTAAGCGAAATTTCTCGGACCCGCAGACTCGTACTCACTTACCGGAACAGTGACAACCCACAACCCACAAACATGTCTACAGGCCTCTAACATACAGAACAGAATCAGAAGACGGGACAGGGCCCCGCCGTACCCAAATAACCAAATGTACAGTGTATATGAACAACAGAAGATATATACCAAAAGTATCAGCTCCGGATCAAAGGGAGCTCCTCAGATAGCAGGCCGATGTCCTAAACTGGTGGCGTATCACGCGGCGCGTCTGTACCTGCGGGCATGTAGCGCAGCCCCCGAAGAACAGGGGGTCAGTACGAAGGTGTACCGAGTATGTAAAGCGGAAATATGACATACATAATCACAATCAGAAACAGATATGTAAAATCGTAACCGACAGGATCGGATCCGTAGCGGGGTCAGACTTACAGAGTGTACAGACGGAATCATAATATGTCAGATTTAGGGAATGTAGCTGACGGAGTTTCAATACGAACCAGAGGTACAGGTTGTAGCTGACGGAAGCACAATGTAAACCAGATGCACGGAGTGTACTCATGAACCGTAAACAGAGTCCGAGATACAGAGGTGTAACAGACAGACTCACAAACAGAACCAGAACTCAGATGTATGACAGACAGAATCAGAGTCTGAATCAGACGTACAGAAATATGACAGACAGAGCCATAATCCAGATCAGACGTACAGATGTGTGTCAGACGGAATCATGCGTATGCGAGCCATAAGCATTTACGGACATACATATCATATATCGGATCCGGCCCTTTAATAAGGGACGCGGTAACGAACCCGGCCCTCGTAGTACGGGACGCGGTGGACGAACGGATCGGATCAAATGCCATCACGGCCGCTATCCCCATAATATCACATAATCAAATCATAATCGGATATAAACGGATCCCGGCCCGCACATCCGAGGGACGCGGTGAACAATGCAGTGGAAGTGCACGAATCACAGAACCTGGCCCGGGCGCAGTGAAGGAAGCATTGAGGTATCCACGAACAGATCAATGAGAAACCACATACATACAGACCGACATACAGACTTAATGAAGCTGAAATAGTTCAGAAGATAAGTCAAATCAGAATTATCGGATCACAGTCATCGTGGGTACGCATACGTGTCATCTGGAGTGGCACGACAGATTATTTCAGAACAGAATGTCCAGAGCCGTATCAGATGTCAAAATATATTATGAGGCTCAGACAAATAGTCATAATGCTTATTGTATAATGAACAGAAAAAAAATAATCAAGAGTTACCTGTGAGGTTCGGACAGAAATAGGTCAATTTAAGCCATACGAGAATTATTAGGGTTCTGTGGGCCCACCTCGGACCCAATCATAATGGCGTACGTAAATTATGGATAATAAGCCTTAAGGAGTCGTCCATAGTCGTCTTAGGGTGTCCCGACTCCATTTACGGAAGTTATGCGCATATAGGCAATATTGCCGACAAAAGGTAAAAGAACATTTCAATCTTACTGAATGGTTTTGAGCTATCTTCAATCTCAGAGTATGAGAAGCAGAAGTGAGATCGAGGCTCGCTTTCAAGCCTGTTACATTCAGAACATGCCAAAGAATGAAGGGCAAGACTTTACATACCTTGGTTATGCTTCTTCGCTTGTCCAATTTCAATTCCCGTTTCGTCAAAAATCTGCAAATGGTCACCTATACCAGTTACTATTCATGAGAGTTAACATTTCAACCTTGGGTTCATACTTAGCTACCGAAATTTCGGCAGCACCTCCCCTATAAATGTGACGCCCCGAGAATTTGACTCGGCTCAAAATAACCAACAACAAGCCAACAACAACACCAACAACAACAATTATCGACTAGAATCGCTTACTAACATAATTAGTCTTCTTTCTTCATAAAGCAACAACTTCCAAACTAACTTCACATTTTCAAACTAATATCAATGTTTTCATACTCATTTACTCATTCAAGACCATTCAAATACGATTCGGGAGCATTTCGCATTATTTCACAAATTATACAAAAATTCCACCGAAACCATAATTCGTTCAAAACTTCCAACTTCCAACAAAACCATTAATCTTCTATTCACTTCTCAATGCCATAACAACATAATTAACATGCCAAATAAATTCAACCAATTCCCCTACATATATAGCACCACACGGCCACATATATACACACACATACACACGGCTCACACAACACACCTCCTAATCCCATGATTTTCATTCATTTTCATTCATCACAACACTTACAAATTTTCTATAACATGAAAAGAAAACATGAAATTCTTGCTTTTTCTCCAAATCATGGCTCACGGCCATGCATTGTTCCACACATGCACACGGCCAAGCACACACACACCATACTCCCATAATTTTCATCTAATTCTAATCATTCTAACATACATACTCATTCCATAACATAAAGGAATAGAATTCATACCTTTTCCAATCTTTCTCCACTTGCCAAAGGAAACACTTTCTTGCCTTAAAAATTATACCATGTTGGAGAGGAGCTTGAGCTTAGTAGTAATTCCAAAGAGATGGATTTTTGAACCAAGAATAAGCTCCAAGAATTTTTTTCCTTTTCTCTTCTCCTCTCTTTCTCTCTATGGCCGATTGCCTCTCTTCTCTTTTTCTTGATTTTGTTTTGATTTTTCTTGAAATTTCTAGAGACAACCACATACATATATATTCCCTTGACTAGTCACATGTTTGGCACATGGAAATTATTCATTATCTTGGTGGACTTGGGCCTATTCATGGCCGGCCACCTCCTCTCCAAGTTGGGCCTCATTTTCATTTTATTCTTTTGAGCCCAATGGGTTAAAATCTTATTTTGTAATTCCCGAAACTAATTTCCCAAAATTCCAATCTTGTCCTTAACCTTACTCAACGTCTCCGCATCCATACTTCCATAACCGGCATACACATGTTAAGAAAAATCCAAACATGACCTTATTCCTTACAAACCAAGGTTGTTTCCAAATTTTTTGAATATGCTAAAACACGGGATATAACACTCAGATAAATCAGCTCAAAGATAGTATGAATCATACAAACTATCTCGATCAATATGAAGAGTATATATCCACCCTTTCCTTCCAAAACACAACAAATACACCTCGGGGTTCAATACATAAAGTAACAGCAACAAGCCCACATAATCAGAAGTCATACCAACCTAAGTAATATCCAACCTGACTTCATACCTGAAGACCTAATCATGCTTTCTCCCATCAACTCTACTATATATACATTTCACTAATCAAAGTCTAACTCAAGTAAATCGTAACCTACTTCGATTGCAGAGCAGGAGCCACGAACTACTCCACCCGAGCCTTCTATAGTTGGATGCCTCAGAACAAGGGTAGTCTAACAAACATCATTTTCTAAGTAAGTACAATACCACAACAACCAACTAATCGGTAGAAGAATCGATTCGGGAAAAGTTAATCATAATAGCCAAAATACCACGAACGAGACACGAGGGCAAAATGGGAAATTGAGGGTGAAAATACACTACCCAATGTCACACTATACATTATCCTTAGTTATGAGAAGTTCTAATCTTAAATGGTTCCTTAATTTCAACATTTAGACAAAAATCCCCAATTTAGAAAAACCTTAATCATGGATTAATTTAAGAAGCCCAAAAGAACATTTAAGCCTAGAATCTAATAACCCATTCATTAAGTATAAGAAATCATTAATTAACTTAACCCAAATAAAAAATGAAGATTTGGGAAATAATTTAGGGTTCATAGATCCATCTTCCCCAACCTTTTCCCCCATTAACTAACCAAGGGATTTTACTAGAAAGGAAGAGCAACATAAAGGATGTAGACTTACCCCCAAGGGTGAGCCTCACAAGATGCCTTGGAAACTGCCCCCATTAGCCCTAGAACTTAGGTTTTGGAAAATGGGATAAAGGGTTCGAAGTTTGGGAATAAAATAGGAATTCTGGTCCCGTTATTCCACCGTAGCTGAAGGATGATAGCCATGGCGGAAGTGCTAAGGTGATCAAGAGTCCCGCCATGGAAGACTCATTTAAAATCTCTAATGTCTGCTATGGCGGACAGCCTCTCGCCATGGCGACTCCCAGACAGCCGGGGCGGTTGACTAGAATAAAAAAATTGTAAAATTTCTTTCTAACGCGGCTTAGGGAAGAATTGCAACTTGAAGTTGTACGAAAAATATTGACCCTTTACAAGGATTGACTTTAGGGAAAGGTCTGAAATACCCGTAATGACCAAACGGGTTATTACATCAGATACCAATTAAACTACCATTCATTCTCGAACGGAGAGGGACGGGTAGGCGCTTAGTTGGGTTGATATACATACGAGGAAATAAACATTCGAGGATAACACAAACTCGGGGACGAGAGCCTTGGAAAATTTACCGTTTAAGAGACCTTAAATCATGGTGCATGTTGTTGGTTACGTCAAGAAGCGGTTAAGGCATTTAAGTGTCGGGAGTGGTGAATTTTCCACTGATCGTGGTTTCGTTTATTACCCTTGACTGTCATGGTTTGAATCACAAGGCAAGGGAGTATCGTTGGTCTGACCGACTCGCTCGAGTTGAATAATAATCGGGATAAGGCTTAATATAATCGGGGCGGACTAGGTACTACTTAAGGGAACAGCATCGAGGGGTTTACCGTGGCGGATGACCAGAGGGCCGTGGCGGACCCATTGTGGCGAAGAGGTAATCGCTAAGCAGTTCGTTGGAAAAGAATAATGGGGCTCGCAGTGGCGATCCATGTACGTGCCATGGCGAAAGTCGGGGAAATTAGAAGCCTAAACAGAGGGGCTACTCCCTCTCCTCACCCACTTCAAATTCCCCCACTACCTAAAAATACCTCCCCCATCCCCCAAACATAGCCCCCTAGAACTTCCCCCGCTCTCTCAATAAAACTTCCAAGTCTTACTCCCACATTAACAAAAACACTTTCCCCACCAAAAACTCTCAAGGAAAGAGGTGCAAAAAGAGTTTCTTCATCAACTTCGAGAATCTTCACAACAAGGTACGTAATCGCTTTTAATAACCTAGAATGACACTATGGTGTTGAAATTTATGTCTATACATGTCTAGTGTTGAGATTTATAGAACAAAATTCAAAATTTTGGGTTGGGGTTTGATGGTAGGTAATGGTATAACCCGAAAATTGGTTATTTTTTAGCGTAATAAAAGACTCTCCACGGAGTAATACACTAGATTTGCTTGAAATTTGTGTTGAAAATTTGAAGAACAAAAGGGGTGGATGTTTATGGTGGCTGAGGTGAATCCTTTAGAATTTTTGGATGTTTTGTTGCTTGAAACCATGTTCTATGAAGTATAATAACCATGCATGCTTGAGGGATAGATGATCTAGGTGAAATACACTGGTTTTGGATCCAAAATTAGGGGTAGAAATTGTAATTTTCCAAGCCTATCTCGGGGTTGAAGATGGGTTCGCCATGGGAGAACCCATCTGCTATGGCGATCCCACCACAGTGTGCCTTCGTGCGCCATGGCAAAGAGGGTTAGGTAAAGGGGACTGTCCCCATGGCGAAAAATTTCACACCGGGGCGGTCTCGCAATGGAGGTCCTCTGCCCGTCATGGCGGAACTGCACAGTTTTTGTCCCAAACTAGTACTTCGAACTGGTCTAGTTGAGAGGAATTTGATCAGTTTCTTTAGTCTGATAGGCATGAAATTAAATATAGGACGTGGGAAAATATTTGAAACTAATTTATGTTGTCAATGCATATATCAATTGGTGATTATGGCCAAACACAAATAAGGAAATGTTGCCCAAGGACAAGGAAATACCGGAGGAAGTGGCAATCCGGGATATGACACCTACCAATTCATAGCTCCAGAGTGCGAGAGTTGCTACTACAGTGACTTACATAGCAAGGTGCTCTTGTGTGAAAGGGGCATAAGGATGGACAAGGGCGATGAGCAGGCCTCAGAGTTCTCTGCACGGTTATATGAGATGGGTTGGAATTGCTTCATTGATGAGCCCAAACAAGACAATGAAAGATAGGTAAGGGATTTTTTGCTAACCTAACTTGTCCGCCCTGAATCCCGTGATCAAAATTCGGGGGAAAATGGTAAGAATTGGTGCCGAAGAGATCAATGGTTACTATAAATTGGAAAATCACCCTATGGAAGACATGCGAAGTAAAGACATGTGTGGTAACGGGGCTTGGCTTGTCTCCATATTGGTTGCGGAGGAGGGCATAAAGCAAATTGACTGGGTGAATAAGAAAAGGGGAATCACAAAAGCTCACTTTTCTGTTGAAGCCAAAAGGTGACTAGATATCATTGTTCGTCGGGTGAGGCCTTCTAGTAATACTTCAGCTGCTACTTACACTCGGGCTCTGATGATTTCTTGTTTCTGGATGACGATCTATTGAACTTGGGGTATCACATCATGCAGGAGTGGAAAGAGTATGTGGCAAAGCCGAGTATGAGTCTGATGTTCCCTTCCTTAGTCACTGCTTTATGCCAGAGAGCGGGTGCTCTTGGTGCTAATGCTGACAAGATGGTTGATCCTAAAGCTGCTTTCAATCCTTTAAGGGCGACAGGTGCAGGTTTTGCAAGAGGAAGGCTGAGTCGAGCCTAGGGGAGGGTTAAAGTGGTGCACTACCTCACAGCCGCAAGGGCTTTTCGTGCAGCTGAACTTGCAGATGCATGATATGAAGGGTTTGATTGTTAGGCTTTCAAAGCCCTCTACTGAGGCTGGTCCATCGGGGACTGCTACGGGTTACTTCACTCGAGACGATATGAAGGAATATTTGGAGGCCCAAAAGGCAATGAAGACCACAGTCTCCACTCTTAAGAAGGCTTACACTTCCTTGGCTAAGGCTCATGGGGCACTCCGTCTGGACCTTGATAAGGAAAACAAAAAGAGCAAGTCGTAGGGCAAGTTGAAGGTTCGGATTTGGAGGGGTGTCAAGGGACTTTTCAAGAAGATATCTCCGGTTGTACGGCTTCCAGTAGAGGATAAGGATGATGATGATGAGCAGCACTCCTTCGTGAGCGAGCCTGGAGGGTTATGTGGGCATTGGTGGCGGTCGTGGCGATAGCAGCTCGGGCTCGAGTGATGAGGCTACCATTCACAGGCAGCAGTAGGGGTCACCTTCAGTAGATGATCTAGCCCTTATCGGGCTTTCATTTCAGTCTTTGGATATTTTTATGGTTTTTAGATATTTCAGACATTTGGATGCTTGTTTTTCATTTGGTTGTTGTCTTTGATTTTCTTGGATTTTTTCTTTGGTTGATGACATTGTGCCCTTGCCGGGCATGGTTTTTATGCTGATGTTTTTGGGATGATTGCGTGTTGTTTTGCTGAAAAATTGATGCTGAAACAATTTGGAGAACAATCGAACAGAATGTCACTGGTTTTCTGCCTAGTGATTTGCCATGGCAGATAGATTTCTCGCCATGGTGGTAGCGCTATGGCGAATAGGGATTCCCTATGGAGGAAGTCTGAGAAAGATTGAGGATCGCTATGGAGGACGTACTCCCGCCATGGCGATAGCGCTGTGGCGGTCCCTTCTCGCCGTGGTGAGGTTCGCTGAAGCCAGGAAATTTTGCTAAGTATAAGATACTTCCTACATCACAAGACTCACGTAGTCCTCCATACATACACAATAAAATACATGCAACACAGCGAAACGCGACACTCTAGATAAAAATTGGAATCGACTAGATACCAATTAGATTCAACCCCATATCAATTTGAAAGAAGTGGCATGATAGGAATAAAAGAGGTGGAAACTTCCTAAATGTCCTATAGCCTCTCGCGGATGGGTACGGACGTCCACGTACCATTCCATGAGACTCTACTAGGCATTGCTCTTGTACTTGTGAGATCGGTAACCTAGGGCTCTGATACCAACTGTCACAGCCCAAATTACGGATCGTGCGGGCACCTATCTTATCGCCCCTTAGTAGGCAAACCCTTCACAACCAAACCGCCATCAATACATACACCAAATAAATAGTAAGTAAATTATTGACGATAAGAAGGAAATATAAATGACACCTTAATTATTAAATAAAACTCCCAAAACCGGGTCTAGACTTGTACAAGAGCTTCTACAATACAAGAAAATGAACCACAAATGAAGTAATACCGCTTCTGTTTTTAGAATGAAAATATACCGCAAGCTTTAGGATGACATCCGCTAACTCCAGCTAACGAAACTTCGAGCAATAACCTTAAACACACCTACACCCCGAAAAGAGTGTAGCAAGAGCAGTATCAGTACACCACACGTACTGGTAAGTATCATCGGCCGACTAAGATTAGTTCACGCATACAAGTATAGAATCAATCAAGATAAATAGGCAGGTACAATTATTCACGCAATCATAATTCATAGCCTTCAGTGAAACCATCTACGCCTAAGTTTACCAGGTTCTCCTCGTACTAGTGAGGGAACCAGATTGAACCTATAACAACACACACATCCAACACAACCTTAACCACTACAATTTCCCTCTCAAATAATACAACGTACGAGTGGTAAACGCAGATAGGCAGCTAGTCGATTAGTAACCAGTCATAACCTATGGTGAAGCTTCTAAACCATCAGTGTTCCAAGTCTCCATGAACAACAATCAACGATCCCCACACCAAACCGAAATCGAGGTGGGGCCACTAACCCACAGTCTCGCCCGAAAAATTAAATAGATTTATAAGATTAACGGACAGGTACATCAACACACAACAGATCAAATCATATCAATAAGATGATATCATATGCAATGAAATAATAATAAGTAACTCCACAGTAAACACATACTAAAGGCATTGTTCGCACAATAGTCATGACCCGCAGGGGACCCATGGTGTCCATGTACCATTGGCTCCGGAACAGACCTCGGATCACGAGTTCACAAATCGGCCATATCCTCTCCCCCTGTCAAATGTGCCTTATATATATATACACACACACAAAATGAGTCTCAAGATACTGTTCTAGTAGGAACCCCAATATGAAGCACCAACTCACAAGTAAGCATGATCAATCCATGAAATCAAATGTCAATGAAGTACAAGTCACAATGCCATAAGCCATAACAACACTCAGATATATCAGCTCAACAATAGTATGAATCATACAAACTATCTCGATCAACATGAAGAGTATATATCCACCCTTTCCTTCCAAAACACAGCAAATACATCTCACGATTTAATACATAAAGTAACGGCGACAAGCCCACATAATCGAAAGTCATACCAACCTAAGTAATATCCAACCAGACTTCATGCCCGAAGACCTAATCATGCTTTCTCCCATCAACTCTACTATATATTCATTTCACTAATCAAAATCTAACTCAAGTAAACCGTAACCAACCTCGATTGAAGAGCACGAGCCACGAACTACTCCACTCGAGCCTTCTGTAGCTGGATGCCTCAGAACAAGGGTAGTCTAACAAACATCATTTACTAAGTAAGTACAATACCATAACACCCAAATAATCGGAAGAAGAATCGATTCTAAAAAAGTTAATCATAATACCTAAAATACCCCGAACGAGACGCGAGGGCAAAATGGGAAATTGTGAGTGGAAATACACTACCCAATGTCACAGTAGTCATTATCCTTAGTTATGAGAAGTTCTAATCTTACATGGTTCCTTAATTTCAACATTTAGACCAAAATCCCAAATTTAGAAGAACCTTAATCATGGATTAATTTAAGCAGCCCAGCAGAAGATTTAAGCCTAGAATCTAATAATCCATTGATTAAGTATAAAAAATCATTAATTAACTTAACCAAAATAAATAAATGAAGATTTGAGAAATAATTTAGGGTTCATAGATCCATCTTCCCCACCCTTTTCCCCCATTAACTAACCAAGGGATTTTACTAGAAAGGAAGAGCAACATAAAGGATGTAGACTTACCCCTAAGGGTGAGCCTCACAAGATGCCTTGGAAACTACCCCCATTATCCCTAGAACTTTGGTTTTTGAAAATGGGACAAAGGGTTCGAAGTTTGGGAATAAAATAGGAATTCTAGTCCCGTTATTGCGTCGTAGCGGAAGGATAATCGCCATGCGGAAGCACTAAGGCGGTCAAGAGCCCCACCGTGGCGGACTCATTTAAAACATTTAGCAATTTCTAGTCTTCATCTATCTGGTGTTTCATCCATTTTAGGTTCTACCTCCAATGTCCGCTGTGGCGGACAGCTCGCCATGGAGGCTCCCAGACCACTAGGGCGGTTAACTAGGACAAGAAAGTTCCAAAATTTCTTTCTAATGCGGCTTAGGGTAGAATTTCAACTGGAAGTTATGCGAAAAATTTGCGATATGACCCTTTACGAGGATTGCCTTTAGGGAAAGGTCCGAAATACCCGTAACGACCAAACAGGTCGTTACAGTCACCTTGACCCTCTGGAAATAAGCTTAAAAAAGCAACATGCCTACTATTCCCCCGTAGAAGCAGAGCCCGATGGCAAGCCATGGTGTACTAACGTAAAAGTACACTGAAAAAAGGAGAATATCCCAAAAATACCACAAGCAACCACAGAAATACTATCCGAAGAATGGCCAACGAATTCTTTCTAAACTAGGAGATTCTCTACAAGTGAACGCCAGACCTGGGTTTGCTCCGATGTGTGGATACCACTGAAGCCACGAAATTGTTGGAAGAGGTACATGCTAGAACCTGTGGGCCTCACATGAACGGTTTCATTTTGGCCAAGAAAAATCCTTCGAGCGAGTCATTATTGGATGACAATTAAGGGTTTGTGCAAATATGCCATCAATGCCAAATCCATGGAGATCTAATCAAAGTCCCACCGAGCGAACTCAATGTTATAAGTTCACCCTGGTCGTTCGTCGCCTACGGCATAGATGTCATTGGACCCATTGACCTTGTCGCCTCGAATGGACATTGATTCATCTTGGTTGCCATAGATTACTTCACCAAATGGGTAGAAGCTACATTGCACAAATCAGTGACAAAGAAGGTGGTAGCTGATTTTGTACGAAACAACATCATATGCCGCTTTGGCATACCAGAGTCCATAACAGACAATGGAGCGAACCTGAACAGTTCCGAATCACCATCAAAATTCAACGGCCTACCGTCCACAAATGAATGGAGCTGTACAAGCAGCCAATAAGAATATCAAGAGGATATTAAGGAAGATGACGGATAACTACAAGTGCTGGTACGAGCAATTGTCATAGGCTTCATGGGATACCGGACAACGGCCTAAACTTCAATAGGGGCAACTCCGTACTTGCTTGTCTATGGTACTGAAGCAGTCATACCTGCCAAAGTCGAAATACAATCACTGAAAATCATTCAAGAAGCAGAGTTAGATAATGCAGAATGGGTCCAAAGCTGATACGAGCAACTGGCCCTAATTGATGAAAAGAGGCTGATTGTCGTATGTCACGGCCAATTATATTAACAAAGGATGGCATGCACCTTCAACAAACGATTCCAAGCTCAACTTTTTCAGATAGGGCAAATGGTACACAAGCGAGTGTTCCCACACCAAGACTAGTACAAAGGGAAATTCGCACCCAATTGGCAAGGACCATACGTGGTCCGCAAAGTACTCTCCGGAGGAGCAGTGATACTAGCAGAAATGGATGGCCAAGAGTGGCCCAGGTCAATCAACTCAGATGCAATCGAGCGGTACTACGCATGAAGACACGTTTTCCAATTGTATTAATTATTTATTTGCTTGTAATAGTTATTTCCTTGCTTGTAATCGTTTTGTAATAGATGGAAAAAATAAATGATTTCCTTGTAATATGAACTTCACAATGACCTGACTTCCCCACAGTGGATACATAGGCAATCCATTTGGGACCCGGTCGCATTATTAGTTAAAATAAAATCCCAAAACTCGTTACTTTATTCTGAACTACGTTCGACCTAATTCTTGCTGCTACAGGATACGTAGGCGCTCTTTGAGCTCGGTCGTACCAAACAAAAATCCAAGAAACCCCTAAGAAGCCACAGAGATAAGATTTTGAAGGAAAGTCGGAATTGGCACCAGAATTTGCCACATATACTTAACTGGGGTAGAATTTTATAGAGGATCTCAAAAATTCCTTCAACAAGTCCGGCCCAAGGGTCAGTCAATCCAAAGCCTCAAACGGGGGCAGAAATTTTGAGAAAATCTCAAAATTTCCTACATCAGGATTCGATGCGAGAGTTCGCTGGAGCAAGATTTAAACTGGAGCGGAATTTTTGAGAGGGTCTCAAAAATTCCACACAAAGGAACTGAAGCTTCCGTTGTCCAATGTAGCAGAGGGCGAAGGATCCTCATTCAGAAGCACATGTAATGACAATCAACTTAAACAATTTTCAAAAAATTTATATCTTTTCACAAATAAAAGTTTTAAAAAATTTATGATCAACGATTTATGAAAATGATTTTTTATGATAAGACAAATTCATCTTTCGATACCGAGTCCAAGAGGATCAAACCCAAGAAAGCAAACCAAGCTGGCAAGGCCAAGACGCAACTGAAGAAAACAACATGGATTAACTTTATAGGAAACTAACATTTTTCTAATGCAGGTCTCCGGTGCCGTCAGGAGGATGACCAGTTTTTTCTAACCTTATTTGTTTGCGACAGGTAAGAGACAACCTATCGAACAGAAATCGGAACCGCAACCAAGAAGGTGTTGAACAAGAGGACGAAATGCCACAAGGGCAAATATCTAGCCGTGAGGGCTGTGAAGGATCGAAATGCCACAAGGGCAAATATCTAGCCGCAAGGGCTACAAAAGGAACAAAATGCCACAAGGGCATATATCTAGCCGCGAGGGCTACAAAAGGAACAAAATGCCACAAGGGCAAATATCTAGCCACGAGGGCTACAAAAGGAACAAAATGCCACAAGGGCAAATATCTCTCCGCGAAGATTATAAAAGGATAAAAATTCCACAAGGGCAAACACCTAGCTAAGAGAGCTACAAAAATGACCAAAATGCCACAAGGGCAAACATCTGGCAAAAAGGGTCATAACCAGTACAAAGGACGAAAGAAAGATGATTTAGCCAAAGGGGCCATATCTATCATTTTCATGCCAAAAGGGCCATTCATATCACACGACCGAGAGGGTCATTCATATCAAACTACCGAGAGGGTCATTCATATCAAACTACCAAAAGGGCCATTCATCCAAACTGCCGAGAGGGTCATTCAAAACAAAACTCAAGCAAGAGAGCCATTCATATCAAAATTCCAAGAGGGCCATTCATATCAAAATGCCAAGAGGGCCATTCATATCAACTGCCAAGAGGGCCATTCATATCAAACTGTCGAGAGGGCAAACTGCCGAGAGGGCCATTCATATCAAACTGCCAAAAGGACCATTCATCTAAACTGTCGAGAGGGCCATTCAAAACAAACTGCTGAGAGGACCAATCATATCAAAATGTCAAGAGGGACTTTCATCCAAACTGCCAACAGGGCCATTCATATCAAAATACTAAGAGGTTTATATTGCCAAGAGGGCCATTCATCCAAACTGCCGAGAGGAATATTTATCAAACTGCCGAGAAGGCCATTCATTCAAAATACCAAAAGAGCCATGCTGCTAAGAGGGTCATACTGCCAAGAGGGCCATAATGCCAAGAAGGCCATACTGCCGAGAGGGCCATGCCGCCAAAAGGGCCATTCAAAACAAAACTGCCAAGAGGGTCATCTTATGCAAACGAAGACCGCAGGAGGTCCTACAAAGCAAACAGTACCAAGAGGATAATTTATTTTCATAAAATAACCAAGAGAGCCATCAAAAACCATGCAAGTGGGTAAAAGCAGAGATGCGGGGTCAGGATGGTCATTTAAGTTCAAGATGCGCCAAGAAGGGCGCCACACGAAGATGATGCCAAGAAGGTATAATTGGAAACACACCAAGATGGTGAAAGTAGAAACAGCACCAAGAGGTCCACCACAAAGTTACCCAGCAGATGGAAACAAGTTAACATCCACCGAGGAGAAGAGCAGGTTGATTCAACCAGGTCCGAACACATGCGGAGAAAACGTGGAACTTTGTCTTGGGTAGCTGGTCGAGATAGGGTGCCACGAGAGTCAAGCTCTCTGGACAGGAGATGGGGCCACTCCACACCACATACAACCACAAGATTGAGTTTTAAATTTTGGTTTACTTTTACTTTATTTTTGAAACCCCACAATCGGTCGGGTACATACTGAAAAGCACAAAGGTATTCCCATATAAGGCATACCCCTTTTCCTCCGATTGAGTCGAACTACAAGTGACTTGATCCCCAAGATCAGGGATATATAGGCGGACTCAATGCCAGAGGTTCAGTCACGCTCCAACAACACACTTCGGGTTTCGCAGTTTTGACACTGAGAAATTTGAATTTTTTTTAAATATGCATTTAGAAGTCTAATTTAGTCAAACTACAAACGGCTTGAATTCTCATATACCCTAAGATATGTAGGAAAACTCGAAACTAGGGTCCGACCATATGTTTGAAAATTGCATCAAAAAGAGAGGTGTGTTGAAATTAGTAATCCAAAAATCAGGTTTGTCAAATTTCGATGATCAGGGATGAGCACGCCATCCCCGAACACTGAAGAAGCAGTTGTTGACACCCAATTTTTGACCTCCAATAATTTTATTTAATTACCCAGTGTTTTTGGATCTAAAACGGAGTGAAATATATATATTTTTACAAAAAATATTTCGACAATTTTTTGCCATTTCATTTGGCAAAATAACTTCAAAGATATATTGTAAGTCATTTGGAAACAATTTACACATTTTTGCTACTAATATTAAAATATTTTTCAAGATAAATCAGAAAAAAAAAAAAAAAAAACTCAAAACAATTATTCCATTAATTGTTTAAATTATCGAGTGACAAATTGACAAATATTTTACCCGTTTAAATTCAAGAAATTGGATTAATTAAATACACAATCATCCTTCCTCTCAGTTTTCAAAATTGCACAATTATAATTTACATTGTTTAAATCAATCATAATATTAAATGTGTAATTGTGGTTATGTTTTAAAATTACTTATTATGTGATTTATTGCGGCTAATATTGAAATAATCAGTTGATTAGTTAATTAGGGTCATAGTTGAAAAAGCCAGTTTCACAGTTTAAGTCAATTAAGGCCATAATTGCAATTTAAGTCTTTTATACAATTGCCCGTGATTTAATTTAATTAATTGGTTAATTTGGCCATAATTTAAATGTTTAATTAATAAACGGCTTTCAATTTTGGTTATTTATCAAATTAGTATATTTCTTCCCCCTTCATATATACATGTGTATATGGTATATACACATATATACATGTATACCATGTATATATATGTATATCAGGTTGCTCCCCCCTTCCTTTTTCATTTAAGTGATTGGGCCCAATCCAATTAGGATTGACTCGGCCCACTTTCTCTTCAACAATTAAAACCAAACGACCCCTAAGCCTTATTCTTCAGTTGAAGGGTTTCAAAAACCTAATAGTTGCCTTTGTGTACCCTTTCTCTCTCTCTTCATCCTTGACAAAAATGGCGTGGTAGAAGTGCACTATGCTTTCTTCAAAGCTGGTTTGTCCAAATGAGGCAGAACAATTAATGTTCTACCCTCTCTCTTCTCAAATACTACCGTTACAACACTCAAAGAGGTGAAGTTTCCCCCTCTTTGTGCTTTATCTGCATTTCTTTAATTACTTTTGTCTTATTTTGATTTCGAATACTCGATTGTGGTCAGTTGATTGAGAAATGAAGGGATTTTCCCCCTCAAAACTCTCAATCCCGCATCGGTTGAAGTCTCAAACCCTAGAATTTAGGGGTTATATATAAAGAACCCCAAATCCTGCCATTTGACACAAACGCGCATCAACATACATACTTGCATAATCTCAGGAAGAACCTAATTTGGGTTTTACACTGCTTTATACAAGTACACCTAGGGTTTGATTCGCTCAATACTTTTTAGTTTAAAATTTTGTTTGTTTTACTGAAAATCTTGGTATTTTCATTTGTGGTTTATGGCTGTGAGGTGTGGAGAAGAAGAAGGTCCCATATACTCCATTCTTGACTAGGTTTCCACTACAAAAGGTAATTTTCTTTCCTTTTAGTTTAGGTTATGTTCTTTATTTAGTATCTTATGTGTTTTAGTAAGTTTTTTACTGTATAGTTTAGATTAGTCTTCATTTTTCCAACATATAGTTATATTGTTCTGTTTTGATTAGCTTAGTTGTGTGTATGTTTATGTAGCATAATAAGCCTGTCCTGTTTTAGTTAATATGGTTGTCATTTGCTTATATGTTAGTTTAATAGCTATGGTATGATTGTTGGGTATTTAGTTTAATTTATGCTAGTTGATATATGTGTTCATGTTTAATTTTAGCTTAATCTAGCTTAGTTTAGTTGGCCAATCTAATATAGTATAAATCAGTTTTAGATAATCATGTGTTCAGTTATTAGCATGTCCATGTTTGATAGGTTAGCTCATTCATTAGTAAGACTTTATGTATTTGTTTGATATAACTGTCTGCTTAGGCTCTAGTTTGGTTGATTCATAAGCTACTCCAGTTTAAGCTAAACATTAATTTCTTGTGTAGTTTAGTTGAGGAATCATACAAGTCAGCTTGTTATTTTGTTGTGTATATCAGTGTGGTTTAGCCTAGTTTAGCTACTGTTTCAACTAGATATGAGTTAAGATAAGTTTGCCTAATCACTAACATACTTATAAGCTCTGTTTAATGTGAAAACTGCCCAACTTTGTACTCATTGAAGATTGTCTAGTCCACAAAACATCATCCATGACTAATGTTTTGTCAGTTATGTGACATTAAGGTCTTTATGTATCCATTCATGCTTGAATTTCTGCCTGTTAAGTTCACAGTAGTCTATGGATGAGTTTAGTTATCATTGCTGCATATTTATGAGAGTACTCATCTGTTGGCCTGCATGTATCTCTGTTTAAGGACAGCTTGAACCCATACATATGCTCTTTGTGTATTTACTATTATTTTAACCATCATGTATTTAATCCTTGATATTTATGTTGTTTCATTTGTGCCAAGTATACCTTCTGTATGTAAGTATATAGAGGTTTCCAAACCCTGATGGAAATAAATAATCATTTGTTAAAGTGATTTAGTGAAGGTATTTGCTAAATAGTCCATCAGAAATTCTATAGTGTTGTCTTGTGTGATTGACAGTGTTGTGTGCTTAGACCTTTGCATGACCCTCTTCCCTAGTCCCTTATCTACTTTGTTATTGAAGATAGACACAAAAATTTTATAAACCAATAGAGATCAAATGCAGTAGGTATGATACATATATGGCCTGATATATGCTTAGCACACACTATGTCATGTTCACTTGTCTCCTCTGCCTTGTACTGAGTTGTCATTTATGTTGATATATGAGAAATACACAAGATATACGTGCTTTATACACACTCTTTGTATATAGGAAGGTACAACTTATATATTTATTGAATTCTTTTATGTGAGTTTGATATAGATATAATCTTATTGGGCTTTCTCTTTTTTTGGTTTCATTTGGTGATTCTGGGCTGGGCTGTGGCTATCTGGGGATGTGAAATATATACAATGAACTTATATGGCGTATACATTTAGAAGCATATAGGAAAGCATGTCTTAACGATGTCTAGAATAATATTACTGGCCTACTCTCTCCTTTTACTGCTTTGTCACTAAAAATGGGCCTATCCCCTACCTTAGTCGATTCGCATTACTGTTGAAATTGGGCCTTGCCCTGTTGTGTTATTTTTGCTTTCCTTGGGCATGTTTGCGTCTTCCTACTTATTTGGGCCTCTGTTTCTTGTGTTTATTTACCCAGTCATGCTAAATATGTTTATCCTATATATTCGTATACATGAATTGTATGTATTTCCTTACTTAAGTCCTTTTTAGTTTAATGATTAAGTATAGCTACCTTCTAACCGCGTTTCCCCTTTCCCCCTCTTTCTTTGCATGGAACCATTTACGTGGGCCACTTGGGCCATTTCCTCTGTAAAAACTTGTTTGGGCCAGAGGCCCAACTCTTTTTATTCATCGATTCCGAATTGAGAAGAGAATTTATGAAGGCCCAACGATGGGTGAAAATGGCAACTGGTGGGCTTAGGTAGGCCCAGCAGCCTTAATTCGCTCATTTCAATCCATATATCTATTTATGTATGTATATGTCTTGTATAATTGTTGTACATGTGAGCAACACTTGTGACATTATTGAAACCCAAATGCGTTAGAATTTAGGAAACTAGTAGTTAAACATTTTTTTCTCAAATGATTTTCAAATTTAAACACGGTGTATAAAGAATTGCTACATGTGATTGATAAATCTTTGATTTTACAAAAATGCTTCTAGTGTTAAATGGATAAACCAGTAATATGTGCATGTGCAAATAAATTTGAATTAAGAAATTGAATCGATTTGGGTGCTATGCCTTTAGGAGAACTGAAATCAAATGGACTGTTTTGGGACTATAAATCTGGACTTAAGCAATTTTTGGGCTTCCTTTATAAAGTTAGGAACTTCGGCTATCTTTGGGAAAGTAAGACCAAAATAGATTTCTGAAGAAAAAGAAATGTAAGTGTAATACGGACTTTCAACTTATTTGAACTTCAGGTATTTTTAGACCTTTTGGGCCTAAAGCCCAAACCTTAAGGTAAAAACAAAAAGAAATACACTTGGACTATAGTTTGAGGAATAAGTTGGCTTTGGAGTGGGAATGGTTGACTAATTGAGCTTAGATGGACCCGAATAAATAAGTAAACCTTTTTTCCTTACCCATCCTTATATGAACTATACTATTTTTATAAAGGAGATATACTCCACTTGTTTCCTATTTATATAATAAAACTTATAAGGACAAAATCATGACATTAGGATCAAGTTAGTAGGAACTCTACTTAAGAGAAATCTTAAGTGTTTTTCCGAAAATGAAGTGATTTAAACCCCTTATAACATTTTAAACCAACTTTCTTCCTTAAAGAATATTTTGCCAAAAAATAGAGTTTTATGATTAGCATGACAATTTTTTGCAAAAAAGAAACATTTTAGCAAATAATCACAATTAATCACACATTGAAGCTCAAAGGTCAACCGTGTTCTACGGATCCTAATACTAGGGTGCTTAAAACCTTCCCTAGGGAATCTCCAAAAGCCTTACCTCGAACTCTGGTTTAAAAAAGATTTTTTCTTTTGTTTGAAAAATCCTTTTAAATAGGTATTCCTAGTTTACCAATAAATTAGGTGGCGACTCTAAAAAATATAAAATCCAAATAAATTCCGCAACTTCTTAGTAGCTTTTATGCACCAGCATTAAAGTGAACTCTAATAGCAATTTCATATAAACGTCCTCTGTATGGTCACACCGTGAAAGAAGGCATTATGAACATCCATCTGATGGAACTCCTAATTTTGAGTAGCCGCAACTGCCAGGAAGGTCCGAACGGTTACTACCTTAGCAACTGGAGCAAATGTTTCATTGTAGTCAATTTCTCCTTCCTGATTATTCTCGAAAATGACCAACCGAGCTTTATAACACTCGATTGTGCCGAATTGTACTTGATCTTGTACACCCATCAACATCTGAGCACTTTCTTGTCCGGTGGAAATGTTTCTAATGTCCACGTTCCATTGTCCTCCAATGCTTGGATCTCTTGTTGCATGGCTTTTCTCTAATATTCCTTTTTCATTGCCACCGAGAAGGTTCTTGCCTCGATTCCTATGGTGATTGCTGCAAGGAAGCTTTAGTGTTGCGAGGAAAAATTATCACAAGATATATAGTGGGCTAAAGGTTAAGGCGCACCTAAGGGTTGCTGAGGATCGAGCGCACATGTTGATGGACTTTTTTTTTGAATGTTTCAGTGACGTAGTCACGCAACCGAATCAATTTATGCTTCTGACTTGTACCCCGACCCAATTGTTCTTCCAGTGGCACTTCATCGGCCGGTTACCTTCCGACTGTACTTCCTCCACATTTTCTCTATCTGGACCGGCATTTGTCCAGTCTAATTCTGGATAGTCCATAAGTTCGGTGTCCGGTGTCCGTACTTCGTCCATTCGAGTTTCCTTAGTACCTATATTATCAGTCTGGTCTTCTTTGTAGTTCTATTGGTTTCTTTCTCTCTCCGTTTCATCCGTAATCATTTTTATGCTGTCGATCCAATTACCTGATCCGACAGCAAAGGGGAATCTAGTCTCGTAGAAGTCCACATCTCTTGAGACTAAATATTCATCGTTCTCTAAGACTTACAATCTACAACCCTTCTTTCCATAGGGGTATCCCAAGAAGATACACCTACAAATCTGACTCAAACTTGTCTCACGTTCTTCCCTTTGTTTGAGCATAGCATAGTGACCCCTCTCCCCTTTTATCATACCAGGGTGCCTCCCCGTATAAAATTTCATAGGCGGTTTTCCCATTCAAAATCGAAGATGTTGTTCTATTGATCAAGTACCCCGCAGTCAAAACACATTCTTCCCAGAATTTGATCGGAAGACTCTGAAATCTCAATGTTCGGCACACATTAAGAATGTGACGGTGTTTTCTTTCCACTCCTCCATTCTGCTGTGGTGTCCCTGTGCAAGATGTTTGGAAAAGAATTCCATGTTCAAAGAAGTAAGTCTTCATACATGTGAACTCAGTTCCGTTATCACTTCTAACAATCTTCACCCTCTTACCAAACTGCATATCCACCAAGGCGAAGAAATTCTTCAGGGTTTGGGACACTTCTTTCTTGTCAACTAACAGAAAAATCCACACGACTCGCGAACGATCATCCACAATAGTCAAAAAATATGATCCACCACAAGAAGAATGGGTTTTATACGGTCCCCATTAATCATAATGAATCATTTCAAATATATCTGAAGCTATATTATCGCTTAATGGAAAAGCACTTCTTCTTTGCTTTGCCCTTTGGCATATATCACATTCATAATCTGATCTAATACTACTCTTTTTTTGGCCTAATATCGTAATTGACTTCGTTACTTGTGTTGAAGGATGACCTAACCATTTGTGCCAAAGATTGAACCAATCAACTGCCTCTGCCTTCATAGCTCGTATCCGCGGCAGATTCTGAAAATAGTAAAGTCCACCTCAACGCTCACTAATTCCAAGCAGCTTCCTCGTGGTGAGGTCCTGTATAGCACACATAATTTTGTTAAATTTTAATTCAGAATCTAAATGATCAACAAGTTGTGACACAGAAATTAAATTGCATGTTAAATCCGGAACGTAAAGGACATCCTTCAACCATATCCTATTATTTAGCCTGGTTATTCCTTCTCTCGTGGCCACCGAGTTACTTCCATCCGAAAGCTCAACCGGACACTTAGGAATGTCCCGCTGATTGCTCAGTTCCTCCGGATTCCCTGTCACATGATTGGTAGCTCCGGAGTCAATAATCCAGGATGAGTTTTCGGTCTTACTATCCATCTTTCCATTCGAGTTTATTCTTTGGGAATTCAACACGTGAATCATAGTCTTCCGAATCTTGTCGATTAAATTGTAGGTCCTGTCCCGCCTGTGTTCAACGGTCCTGTCTCCGCCTGAGTTCCTTCTTTGATAACCACGATGTTATCCCGGTAGTTTCCTTTTCCATGACCGGATCCCGGTCCACCCCTCTACTGTTGTTGTTGTCCTCGTCTTCTTCCTCCGATTTTCTTGTCTCCTTTTTTATTTCCTGGCTACCAATCTGGATAACCAATGAGTTGAAATCATCCGTCCACAACGTGCTTGGATCTCTTGCAACGTGTACAGAATGCACCATCATTTTTCCCATTACCTTGGTCACGGTAAGGGTTTCTTCCGTGTACGGCAAAAGCCATGGTTTCACTACGATCCTCCATTTTTTCGTGTGATTCCTCTCACACATTCTTGTTGCACCAACTTCGAATAGACCTTTTTCAATGATGACAACGGTTCCTGGGACAGTATTTTCGACCTCACAGTACCATATGTTGTCTCATCCAGTCTATGAGGAAAAGATTGACTTTTTCTTTTTCTCTTTTGACTTCTAGGACTGTTCCTAAATTGGACGTGCACTTTCCGCATGTACAAGTTGGAAACTTGTCATAATTCGCCAATTCATCCCATAGCTTAGTGAGTTTTCCATGGTAATCCACTATGGTCCTTCCCTTCTTCTTGCACTCCGCAAGTTCCGCCTTTAGTTGTGGCATCCGAGGGTAGTTAATAACGGCGAACCTGTTATAGCCCGTACTTTGTACGTTTGGATACTTTGGAGTAGTCGTGGCAAGTTAAGGGTAAGATCATTTTCAAGAATTATTTTAATGTACGAGTTGTTAGGAATATTATTTATGAACATTGGTAGTATGGAAATATTGAGAAAGGTTGAGGGCGAAAAAAAAAGGGAAATTCGCAAAGTGACATCATGGGAATAATGTGGAAAGGCTAGGGGCAAAATGATCATTTCACGGGTGCTCAAGAAATGTCTTGTAAAAGGCCATGTGGCCGAAAAGAAAAAAGAGAAAAGGAAAGGAATTAGTCATTCGGGGAAATTTGAAGAAAATTCTAGAAGATAAAAAGGAAAAGAAAAAGAAAAGAAATCTCTAGAAAAAATATATATAGAGGAGAGGGCATGTGCCCCTCACATGCTTGTAGAAACTCTATATATATATATAAAGGAGGGGTCATCATTTTAATTCAAGAGTGGAGAGAAAGAAAGAAAGAAAAAAAAAAAAAGAAAGAAGAGAAGGGGGAGGTTCGGCCATCGCTAAAAAAATTTGGCCATGGAGAATTTATTGAGAAAAATTATCTCTTACTAGTTTTCCTATCAAATGGAAGGTCCTCTACAACATGGTGTGCTTGTTGGAGCAATTCAATCCTTAATTTGTGCAATATATGCCCCTAGCCGAATGAATAGTTAAGTAGAAAAAGGGATGTATTTAATCCTCTCTTCATATGTTTTGGATAGTTGTGTATGTTGTGGTGTGTGGGAATGAATGGAATTTATGGAAATATGAAAGTTGTGAATGTGGTCGAATGTGCATAGTGTTGGCCGTGTGTGATGTATGGTATAGAAAGAATGAATTAATTTTATATAGTGTGTTAGTTATTGTTGTAATGTATAGGAAAAGATGGAAAATTTACGAAATATGTTGTTGTAGTATTGTGGCCGAGAATGAGTTAATTTGATATAGCATATTGTGTGTTGTTGTAATGTGTAAAGATGGAAGGAAATGCATGAAAATATGTAAAGAAGTGGTTGTGGCCGAATAGTAGGTGTTTTGGTAAGCTATGGTAAATTGATGTAAATTGACATTCTAGTTGTTGTTGTTATGGAATATATGTGACGTAAAATGAAAGTTGTTGTTGAAGCCAACGAATGTGCATGATGATGAAATGTATGGTTGTTGTTGAAATTGAAGGTTTCGGATAAAGTAGTATGGTGTTTGAGTTGATGGAAGAATATGTGAATTGAATTGAATTGAATTAAATTGGATTGGATTGGATATTGAAGTGTTACTAGAATAGTTGCTAGTATTGTTGTTGGTTTGGCCGGGTTGAATTCCCGGATTGTTGTTGATTAAAATTGGCCGAGTGGAATTCTCGGGGATGGCGCATTTACAGGGGAAATGCTGCCGAAATTTCTGTAGACAAATGTTGATTCAAGATTTGGATTCTTAAGGACTTAAATTAATGTTTGGGTAAATGTGACCAATTTGTAGATTTTGGCGGATTTGGAACTTGAATTTGGAGTCGCATAAGAAGCAGAAAAGGTATGTAAGGCCTTCACCTTCCTTCTTTGGCATGTCTTAGACATATTAGGTTTGGATATGGGCCTCGGGGACGATCCTATTCCTAGAAATCTAAGATTGAATTTGACCCATTTTCATTCAATAGAATTGAATTAAATGTTCTATGAATAGTTGGAGAAATTGTATAAACATTTAGAACTTGCACAAATAGGACTCGACTACCTTAAAACTCTCTCGCAAGTGATGTCATAAAATGTAACGTACATGAATTGTGTACGTCTCATCGTACCCGTGGGCCCATTGTTCCGGATTCTCTTTATTGTTCCGTTTATCAAACGATAAGTGTTGTAACCATTCTAATGAGAGTAATTCTATGATAACAATGGTAACGAGGATGTTAAGGAAGAGAATATGTCTATGATGAGTATGACAAGAATGATTCCATGACTAAGAGTTTCAAGTTAAGGATTCAATATGAGTATGAAAGTATCAAACTAGATCTTGATCTCTAATTCTATTCGTTGGTTATGACCCTATTTTCTAAGGATTTCAAAGCACATGAACCGACGTCTATGATGTCCATGATTTCATTCCCTGTTTTCTTTTAATGTTATTCTTTGTTGATGTCTCGCCCCATAATACTAGTTCCTTCAAGGTGAGACATGATGACTATGATTATTCCATAATGCAATCGGAGGTTACCGATCTTACGTCACTCCGATAGAGTTGTAGCTTTCACTTGGGATCTCATGCATGCTTTATAATTAAGTATGTTTTTATAACACCGTGCCTACATGGCCGGGCAGTATCACACCGCGCCGTCCAATGGGCGGCCGGGTACACACCACCGGTGGGCAGATTATACCCCGGACGCGGGAGGCCTGGACGCGGGCTTATACACCGTTCCTATATGGACGGGCAGTTATACACCGATCCTACGTGGTCGGGCAGTTTACTTACAGATATTTACATGTTTTTTTTTTAAAAAAGTTAGCATGCATGGCATCCGCCCAAGGGGCACTCAGATGACAGATTACTCTTTTATTCCATGGTCTCCGCTCGAGCGTTACACCGTACCTATATGGTCGGGCGTAGTCCACCGCACCTATATGGTCGGGCGATTACACACCGCACCTACACGGTCGGGCAGTTTACTTGTAGTATCTATATAGTACTCCAAAGGTAAAGTTAACTTGCACAATATCTATCAGGGTAGACAACAGAGTTACAGGTTATATCACTCTCCTATGTCATGTTTTATGTTCTCTATTATGATTTCGTGATATTACTCATGCCTTACATACTCGGACATTACTCGTACCGACTCCCCATTTCGTGGGCGCGCGTTTCATGCGCGCGGTATACCCCGTATGAGTAGAAAGTTTACGAGAAGACGTTCCAGTGGAGTTGGTAGACTCCATTTGTACCGGAGTGCCGCCGAGTCGATTATATGTCTTTGTGCGATTTGTTCGAAGCTAGAGACTTTGCAGACAGAGTCGTGAGTCTAGAGTGTCAGCTTTAAAAAGGGGTCCACCAGTTGATATATCTTTATTAGACCTTATGTTACAGAACCCTTATGTTTAGAGACTGTGTTTAATTTGAGAAACGATGAAAAGATTTTTGAAAATTATACTATGTAATAAGAGATAGCGGGTTTGCTCGGCTCCGAATGCGGGGTCGGGTGCCCATCACACCCTAGTAAGGACGGGGTGTGACAAAGTGGTATCAGAGCAGGTCGGTCTAAGGGTTGTCTGCAAAGTCGTGTCCGGTAGAGTCCTGTTTATGAGTGTGAAGCCGGCCACATTTATAAATGTGAAGCGCGGGGCATCTAGGAATGGTTGACCTTCTTTCGTCATTAGATCGTGCGATAGAGCCAAGTCATAGGAAATAAGATCACTTATACTAATCGTTGAATTCCAGCGCGCCAGCATCGGCGGAAAAGGTGAGGGATGATATGGAAGTCAAAAAGAGGTAAGATTTGGATGGATATATTTGTTCTGTTACGTGAGTCGGGAACGGATAGGAAAATCGATATACGCCGCGCGGAAAGTGAATATTGAGAAGAGAAAAGGGTAAAACGATAAATGTAAAAGAAAGGACGTATTAAAATGTTTCGGAAGTCAGAAGGCGCTGATTTTAGATCATATTATAAAGGTCATATGAGAAATCGGACGCGAATATATCGGTGTTAAGGCGGCGAATTCCACCAAAGTTCGGGGTTAAGCGTGCTCATGGAGCAATTTCGGGATGGGTGACCCCTCGGGAAATAAACCAAAAGTTCTACAAATTGAGATACGAGAGACAAATGAGAAGTTAAAAGTGACCTAAGGGGAAATTAGCATACGTAATGGTTGGGAACCATACGGGGGTCACGTAAGACAAGGTAGGCTAAAATGGTGAAGACACAAAAAGTGTATCATAGCTCGGGAAAGTTAGATAGGCTTGAACAATGTTTGAAAGTATTTTGTGGGTTAGTGAATAATGCATATATATATATATATATACATATGAGTGTGTAGATATTCCATATGATTGTATCGATGGACAAGGGAGTCCCAGCAACCAGCGCTACGGTAAGGAAGGCGCTAATCAGTAAAAGGATACCGAAGTTCGAGTGACAATAAATAATAAAGGAACACGGTGTGCTACAAGGTAAGTTGCTATTGTTCTATCACAAGCTTAAGACTTGAGAGTCTAGTGTGGAGATAGTTGCAAAGGAAAAAGAGTGAGTTCATGGAAGGCAAGGAGATCAACAGGTCGGGAAAAGTGAAAAGTAAGAAAGCTTAGTGAGGGGAACCTCGAGAGAAGCTATCGACAAAGCGAGATTGTTTGGGTAAGGATTCAAAGTAGACATGTGAAAAGGAATAGAAAGTGATAAAAGGAAACAGGAAAGGAGTGTACGAGGTTTGAAGACCGATTTTGATAAGCAAGGCGGAAGGAATAGTGACTAAGACAGGGGAATGTGAAGTAAGAAAAAGAGTGATTAAGCTTAGCGACGATGTAATAAGACTTTGGCCTTGAAAGATATATGAAGGAATAAATGTATGGCCATACCAGTATGGTTGCCTCAGGCATGGAAGAACTGTTCTGAGAGGATGACCTAGGAAAGGGTGAGATCTATGTGTTAGAAAGGAATAGTTCACGAGCTTGAGGACCCATATGAAGAAATAGCAAGAGAAAGAAGGCACTCGAAGGCGGTTAGCATATAAGGAGACCCAAAAGGGGGACCTATATTGTATTAGACCTAAAAAAGGAATCGCAACACTATCAAGTAATTTAAAAGGAAATCTATTAGCTTGGAATCAGAGTACAAAAATATATCGGTGTGTCGCAAGAATACTTGGGAGAAGAGTAGAAGCGAAATAACAATGAGTATACTAAGAGATAGACCTGAGGATAAAGGAATAGCCTACAGTCATGTTGGATTGTTAAGTAAAGATTGCGTACTAAGACGTGGCTACCGTTAAGGTGCGGTGACGAGACAATAACAGAAAAGAAAGGACCCGAAAAAACAAGGATAATGAGGTGACACAACAGTTAGCAAACCTATGACATGGAGCAAGAACTCATGAAAAGGGTTGAGGAATTCGATTATGAAGAAAATAGGGTAAAGAATAAGGAACGGGCATAAAGGAAAAAACAGCTATAAAGGGATCCTCCCGAAATATTATAACACCCCATAAGGTCAGTTGAACATTCGAGGACGAATGTTCTAAAGGGGGGGAGGATGTTATAGCCCGTACTTTGTACGTTCGAATACTTTGGAGTAGTCGTGGCAAGTTAAGGGTAAGATCATTTTCAAGAATTATTTTAATGTACGAGTTGTTAGGAATATTATTTATGAACATTGGTAGTATGGAAATTGTCACACCCTGATCTTGTTAGGGTGTGATGGGCACCCGACCCTTACTTAGGGCCGAGCGAACCCTCAGACTCTTACTGCATACAGAATCACGCCAAACTTTTTAAACCAAATGAGATAAAATACATAGCAAATTTTTTCAGAAATATTCTTTCTCGTAGCCTTCAAATCGAACAAATTTACAATTATACAAAATTCAATACTTAACACGGACCGACATATCTACCGACGAAGCCACTTACGGACCGACAACCAATACCCACGCCACTCGTCCGCAAAGTCTCTAACATACATCCAAATCATAACAAACAAATTCGACTCAATGGCGACCCCTCGGGAAAATGGAGCTTGCCATCTCCGTTGGGACACCTTCTATAATAACTTACTCATCCGGGGAGTACCGCGTGGCATGAAACGCAGCCCCCGAAGACAGTGAGGTCGAAAAAATGTCCGAGCATGTAAGGCATGCAATACGAGAAAATAGAACCATAATCGAGACAGATAAGACAAAGATAAGTACATTAGTCAAAATACCGTACGCTTATTTTCCGGACACAAATCGGACATACCGTTCTCATATATCGAAGGAGTACGTAGGGTAATAAATGGGTGACGAGTACTAAATGCTTATTTTACAATCACGGATCGTATGTCCGAAGAGGTGCAGAAAATAGAGCGCACCGGTGATGTCACACGCCGTACGGGAAGGCGTGAACGCATTAATGTTCGTACGAGGTCATATCTGACGCGACGTACAGCAGCGTATATCAATGGACTAAAGTTGTCGAGCTTGTCGGACATTCGAAACATCGATGCATGTAATAGATGCATCCGCGAATGAGCCGCATTTACGTAAATATATATATCGGACGTATCGTTCGTAATCAAAATCGGAATATATCGCGTATTCGGCTCGCAGTTATTAAAATGCGTACCTTATCCTGCAGTGTCAAAATGCTTTTTTCGGATCACGACATGCATACCAGGCATATATTATCATAAGCATATGCCGATATCAGCATCCCGGCCCTCCGGTGAGGGACGCCAGTAACCCGGCCCGTGATAAGGGACGCGGTAAACGTAATCATGTTACTCAAAAGCATGCATCGTATGTGCGTATGTACGCGGCCCTCTAGTACGGGACGCGGTGGACGAGAATCATCATGTGCCATCCCGGCCGCCACCCCAACTCATGATGATATATAAACATACATATAAAAAGAACCGGCCGCGCATGAGGGACGCGGTGAACAATGCAGAAAGAGCACGATAACGGAACCTGGCCGGGACGCATGAATCGTACCGTGATACGCACAAGAACATAACGTAACCTGGCCCGGACGTGATGAAAGATGCATTGAGTCATGCACGAGCGTAGTCGTGAGAAACCATATGCACATAAATCCAGACTCGATGAATACGTACACTTACCGACATTCGGAGGCTCAGAAATGAATTTCGGGTTCTTCCAAATTAGTATCGGGAAGTCATGAGGGTTTGGAATACAGAAACCTCTTCGGACTTTTTAAGCGATCCGAGATCATACATGAAGAACGTAAGACTTACGAGAGACACCCGTATCGTAATACTCGTGTCAACGATACTCATACCCAAATACTCATACAGAATACTTAGATCGGACACTATAGAATACTCAGTACGGAAGTTTTCATATCGGATTGCTTATACCGGAATACTTAGATTAAAATACTTATATCAGAATGCTTACATCAAAATATTCAAATCGGATCATTCGTACCGAAGCGTTTATATCAGAATAGTCCAACCGGAATACTTACATCTGAGTTACCAGATTCTTATATCAAATTTGGGAACGATAGTCAAAGGTTTCCTTAATTATCTTACGGAAATAGGGCAAATAAAACAATACAATTAAATCTCGGGGATTGAGGGCCCACTTCGGGTCAATTGAGGTGGCGTATCCAATTTACGTATTTTACACTTCATAATATCACTCGTGATAGTTTTAAGGTAGTCGGGTCCCATTAGTTCAAATTCTAGGTGTTTAGACAACTTTTCCAACCATTAGCAACATAATTAATTCAATTCTATTGAAAGAAAAAGGGGCAATTTCGGACGTGGATTCCGAAGAGTAGAGTTATCCCCAAGGTCCAAATTCAAGCCTAGTATATCTAGGACATGCCAAGAGGAAGAAAGGGTAAGCCTTACATACCTTTTCCGCCGTTTGCGCTACTCCAAATCCCAGCTCCAAGTTCGCCAAAAGCGGCAATTTGGTCACATTTACCAAATATCAACCATAAGGCTTTAAGAATTCACCCTTAACCAACACTTGTCTTAATTTTCCAAATAAATTCACTTATTTTACGCCGAAATTTCAAGTAAAGACTTCCCCTGTAAATACACCGTCCCGGGAATTATGGCTCGGCCCAAATTTCCAACAACAATACCAAGAATCACATTAACAATATCTATAAGCAATTCCAAACGCATTACAACATTAATAACTCTCTTTTTTTTTTACATAATTCGACAACATCCATGCGTATTCAATTCAACTTCATATATTCAAACTAGTATCAACGATCACATTTTCAAATACCAATCCATAACCATTCAAACACGGTTCAAACACATTTCCAACAATTCGTACCATATTCAAAACAACCCAACCAAAATATAAGGCAACCCGAAACCTTCCAAGTCCAAGAAAATATCCACAACGCATTTCTTTTCTTCCAAATTCGTAAACTATACTAACAATCCACATATTCACAACCTTAACCTTAACAATACAAGAAACTACACTAAATCCATATGATCTTCAAAACAGCCCATAAACGTTCTCTACTTCAACTTGGACCATTAAATCGTCATTTTTACCATAGAATCCATACATGACAAGCCAAAACACACTAAATAAAATTAGTTCATCATTTTCTACAAAACAACACATACGCACACGGCCACATACTAACTTCCATATTTTCATGAATTCCATCCATTCCTTCACTCTACAACACATACAAATCATCCATAACATCAACAACAATCAAAATACTAAATAAAACGATTGAACCATTGCACTTGCAAGCCATCCATGCATACGGCCACACCCCTATATCCACACTCTCATGATTTTTATTCATTTCTACACACTACAACATAAACAAACGCTTCATAACGTATAAAAGATGATGAAATCTTACCTTCCTTTCCCAACTTCTTCACTTAGCTAAGGTTGGAATTTTTGCACCAAAGAGTGATTCTCTTGCTTCAACAATTATACCATGTTGAAGAGCATCTTTGAATTAGTAGAAATTCATGAAGAACCAAATTTTTAGGACAAAATTTCATGGAGTTAGTTTTCCATGCTTATGGCCGAATGGCCATCTCTTTCTCTCCTCCTCTCTTCTTTTTTTTTGTTCTTTCTTTCTTTGGAATGATGAAATGTGTCTTACTATACAAGCTTATACATATATATATATATATATATATATATATATATATATATGTAGTTATTATAGGCATGTGAGGGGCACATGCCCATTCCTAGAGTTTTCTTCAACTCTAGCAAAGATGACTTATTTTTGTCATCTTTTCTTTCTTTTTTTTTGCTTTTTGTTTTGGTCACATGGCCAATATGGCCCCCTTTTGGAATTTTCATGAACCCTTTTGTCAAATTCCCATTTTGCCCCTCAACTTTTCTCAATATTACCATTTTGCCCCTAGCCTTCCGCATTATTTTCATAACCCATTTTGCAAACTTCTCTTTTTGCCCTTGACCTCCCACAATATCTCCCTACTAATAATAGTCATAAATAATTTTATAACGACTTGCGCATTAAAATGATTTTTTTGAAAATCGTCTCGCCCTTAACTTCCCACAACGACTTCGAAATATCCAAACGTACAAAGTACGGGCTATAACAGAAATATTGAGAAAGGTTGAGGGCGAAAAAAAAAGGGAAATTCGCAAAGTGGCATCATGGGAATAATGTGGAAAGGCTAGGGGCAAAATGGTCATTTCACGGGTGCTCAAGAAATGTCTTGAAAAAGGCCATGTGGCCGAAAAGAAAAAAGAGAAAAGGAAAGGAATTAGTCATCTTGGGAAATTTGAAGAAAATTCTAGAAGATAAAAAGGAAAAGAAAAAGAAAAGAAATCTCTAGAAAAAATATATATAGAGGAGAGGGCATGTGCCCCTCACATGCTTGTAGAAACTCTATATATATATAAAGGAGGGGTCATCATTTTAATTCAAGAGTGGAGAGAAAGAAAGAAAGAAAGAAAGAAAAAAAAAAAAAAAGAAAGAAGAGAAGGGGGAGGTTCGGCCATGGCTAAAAAAATTTGGCCATGGAGAATTGATTGAGAAAAATTATCTCTTACTAGTTTTCCTATCAAATGGAAGGTCCTCTACAACATGGTGTGCTTGTTGGAGCAATTCAATCCTTAATTTGTGCAATATATGCCCCTAGCCGAATGAAAAGTTAAGTAGAAAAAGGTATGTATTTAATCCTCTCTTCATATGTTTTGGATAGTTGTGTATGTTGTGTGTGTGGGAATGAATGGAATTTATGAAAATATGAAAGTTGTGAATGTGGTCGAATGTGCATAGTGTTGGCCGTGTGTGTGATGTATGGTATAGAAAGAATGAATTAATTTTATGTAGTGTGTTAGTTATTGTTGTAATGTATAGGAAAAGATGGAAAATTTATGAAATATGTTGTTGTAGTATTGTGGCCGAGAATGAGTTAATTTGATATAGCATATTGTGTTGTTGTAATGTGTAAAGATGGAAGGAAATGCATGAAAATATGTAAAGAAGTGGTTGTGGCCGAATAGTAGGTGTTTTGGTAAGCTATGGTAAATTGATGTAAATTGACATTCTAGTTGTTGTTGTTATGGAATATGTGACGTAAAATGAAAGTTGTTGTTGAAGCCAACGAATGTGCATGATGATGAAATGTATGGTTGTTGTTGAAATTGAAGGTTTCGGATAAAGTAGTATGTTGTTTGAGTTGATGGAAGAATATGTGAATTGAATTGAATTGAATTAAATTGGATTGGATTGGATATTGAAGTGTTACTAGAATAGTTGCTAGTATTGTTGTTGGTTTGGCCGGGTTGAATTCCCGGATTGTTGTTGATTAAAATTGGCCGAGTGGAATTCTCGGGGATGGCGCATTTACAGGGGAAATGCTTTTGCCGAAATTTCTCGTAGACAAATGTTGATTCAAGATTTGGATTCTTAAGGACTTAAATTAATGTTTGGGTAAATGTGACCAATTTGTAGATTTTGGCGGATTTGGAACTTGAATTTGGAGTCGCATAAGAATAAGAAAAGGTATGTAAGGCCTTGGCCTTCCTTCTTTGGCATGTCTTAGACATATTAGGTTTGGATATGGGCCTCGGGGACGATCCTATTCCTAGAAATCTAAGATTGAATTTGACCCTTTTTCATTCAATAGAATTGAATTAAATGTTCTATGAATAGTTGGAGAAATTGTATAAACATTTAGAACTTGCACAAATAGGACTCGACTACCTTAAAACTCTCGCAAGTGATGTCATAAAATGTAACGTACGTGAATTGTGTACGCCGTCTCATCAGACCCGAGGTGGACCCATTGTTCACGGATTCTCTTTATTGTTCCGTTTATCAAACGATAAGTGTTGTAACCATTCTAATGAGAGTAATTCTATGATAACAATGGTAACGAGGATGTTAAGGAAGAGAATATGTCTATGATGAGTATGACAAGAATGATTCCATGACTAAGAGTTTCAAGTTAAGGATTGATATGAGTATGAAAGTATCAAACTAGATCTTGATCTCTAATTCTATTCGTTGGTTATGACCTATTTTCTAAGGATTTCAAAGCACATGAACCGACGTCTATGATGTCCATGATTTCATTCCTGTTTTCTTTTAATGTTATTCTTTGTTGACGGTCTCGCCTCATAATACTAGTTCCTTGAGGTGAGACATGATGACTATGATTATTCCATAATGCAATCGGAGGTTACCGACCTTACGTCACTCCGATAGAGTTGTAGTTTTCACTCTGGGATCTCGTATGCATGCTTTATAATTAAGTATGTTTTTATAACACCGTGCCTACATGGCGGCGATTACACCGCGCCGTCCAATGGGCGGCCGGGCGTACACACCACCGCTTGCGGTGGGCATTATACCCGGACGCGGGAGGCCCGGACGCGAGCTTATACACCGTTCCTATATGGACGGGCGATATACACCGATCTACGTGGTCGGGCATTTTACTTACAGATATTTACATGTTTTTTTTTTTTAAAAAGCTAGCATGCCCGCATCCGGGCACTCGGATGCACGGATGATTACTCCTTTATTCCATGGTGCCGCTAGAGCGTTACACCGTACCTATATGGTCGGGCGTAGTCCACCGCACCTATATGGTCGGGCGTTACACACCGCACCTACACGGTCGGGCGCTTTACTTGTAGTATCTATATAGTACTCCAAAGGTAAAGTTAACTTGCACAATATCTATCGGGGGTAGACAACGAGTTACGAGGTTATATCACTCTCCTATGTCATGTTTTATGTTCTCTATTATGATTTCGTGATATTACTCATGCCTTACATACTCGACATTACTCGTGCGACGCCCCATTTCGTGGGCGCTGCGTTTCATGTCGCGCGGTACACCGGATGAGTAGAAGCCGTTACGAAGACGTTCCGGCGGAGTTGGTAGACTCCATTTGTGCACAGGCTGCCGAGTCAGATTATATGTCTTTGTGCAATTTGTTCGAAGCTAGAGACTTTGCAGACAGAGTCGTGAGTCTAGAGTGTCAGCTTTAAAAAGGTGTCCACCAGTTGATATATCTTTATTATACCTTATGTTCTGAGAACCCTTATGTTTAGAGACTGTATTTAATTTGAGAAACGACGAAAAGATTTTTGAAAATTTTACTATGTAATAAGAGATAGCGGGTTCGCTCGGCTCCGAATGCGGGGTCGGGTGCCCATCACACCCTAGTAAGGATGGGGTGTGACAGAACCACTCTCGGATGCTCGTGCATATTTCTTCCGCTTCCTCTTTATGTGAAATCATTGAGCGAAGCGTTGGTTCTATGGTGTTGCGAATCCACGATACCAACGGTGAGTTTATAGTCCACCAATCTTCCAAGTCCAGCGACTCTTCCTCCGACTTCTTGATTGTACCGTCGACGAAGTCGAACTTCTATCTTGCTCTTAGGGTTGTCCTCATGGATCTAGCCCATTCTTCGTAATTTCCACCCTTCAATTGAACTTGTGTCACCGCTATTCAGGGTTATCATTCGGCATAATGTCGTAGGGAGATATTGTTTTTCTTTGGTTTTGTTTTCTTCACCGACGATTCCTTTGCAGTCATCGCCGGTTTCTTTACCGTCACCTGCCATTGTTTTAGGATTTTAGTGTTCTTTCTAACGTGGCTTTGATACCAAGTTAAAATCAAGCAGGGACGAGAATTTACAGAGATAAGAATAATGGGAGAACTATTTCTACTTTGTGTTCATCATAATGACCTCCTTATATAGAAGTACTGAGGTCTTCCTTCTCCTAGTCTAATAAGGTAACTCTATTCTAATAGGACCACACATCCTATATTACCATAATTATAATTTACCATAAATAAAACTATTACAATTAGACTAGAATAGGGTTCCATAATTCATAGGATAATGAAAAATAAAAGAAATAAATATACATAGAGGAGTAAAATTTAGATAAATATACTATTTAATGAGAAAAAAAATTACTCAATTGTTATTTGCTCACTCATACCGCCTCAACTAAGTTCATAAATGTTGTAATTTGAAATTTTTCTTAATAATTGCATAAATTCTATGTTATAAATAATAATATAAGACAAGCAGGGAGTACATAATATTAGTGCACCTATCAAAATAAAAACTGGTGGCTCCTGAGGCAGGAGTACTTGACTGGCTCGGTATAATAGATTCTGATGAATTTTAGATACATACAGGTTTAAGTTGCATTTTAATTATCTTATAAACTACAATTCTCATTTAACGTGATGCAAGATTTGTATCGCATCAAAGACCTCTTCTTCTACCTTTCTTCTCCGCTATTCACGAGTCAATTCATCCGCAAAAATATTTGTCTAACAATGTTCACTTTCACGGAAATGGATGCATGAACTGCATTTGGATCTATCCTACCCCTAACTCGTCTTTATTATAGCATTATGGGATCAGTTGTTTTCCACTCTTTGTGTAGTTATCATGGGAAATTATTTGATGCAAATCATGCTGCTAGTGCTCCGCCTCTTCTTACTAATGAAGCTTTCTCAAAAAATGATGTGTTCTTTAGGGAATAAAGTAACTTTTTATTTCTCAAAGCATTGGTAATCAATCTAAACACTAAATGTCATAAGTTCAACAGAAGCCACTGTGTCTAACTAGGAATATGTATATGTATGTATGTTCATATGTGCGTTAGAGAAAAAATTGCCGCCCAGATAAAAGCAGATTTCATTGACTCTGACTCTGGAACTCGACATTGACTCCAAGCCACCTGCCCAAGACAATTCCCACCTAAGACCATGTCCGTATTAAGCATCTTTGAGGTGGAGTAACCATTGTTGTTACTCTTACCTATTACTTATTAGAGTCGGTTTTCGGGTCGAGTCAGTTTCTTTTAATTGGATCTGTATTTATTAGATTTAAATTTTTTTTAAAAATAGAATATAGAGTAAAAATTACCAATCATCGGAAGGTTGAGTTTTTTGGCAATTGCGACTTTTGTGTTGTAGGATGAGAGTTTTGTGATATTTCTGTTAGAAAACTAGTTATGTGATTGTGGTGGGGGAAAAAAGAGACATAATTATATGAAAATTTATGAAATTTACCCCGCTTTTGAGAGTTGTTTTCTATTTAAATTGTTTTTTGTCAAACCATAGGAGTATATCTCTTTCATCATTTACAATTTCACATCATTTAAGGAATTTATTGCCAATTAAAATCTTAACCACTGAGCTGATCAAAGTCTGTACTTTCTTTTTAATTAGGATTATTGTGGCTTAATGTCCTCTGGATCTGAAGGAGTGCCTAAAACGTTCCATAGACTAACACTTAGAATTCAAAATTGCCCGCCTATTTTCATGAGTCGTCGGTTAGAGAGTTTTTCTAGGACAAAATGGGGGCACAACTTTCCAGTTCATAGAAGAATGGATAATACTAAGATCCAAAATGGAATGGCTCCATTTCTTGGATCAGATCATGCACATTGAGTAACAGGTTTAGGACACGCACATATATAAAGAGAGAGACAGAGATGTTTAATTTCCAAAAAGACAATGGGTCTCTATTTCGAAATAAACGGGGAAATGGTAAAATGATCCATAAATACAACCCAAAAAAAGAATTGAAGATAAATATTCCATAAATAAAGCAAAATGGGAAGAAAATTAATTGGCATCAGATGTTTACATCAAACTATAGATGCTTAATAAATATTTGCATAAGAAATTCTTCGTTTAATTATAATTTATATCTTATCTTATTTAAGTCACTTAAATTTAGTAAATTGATATGGTTATTTTATAAATACTCAGTGCGGATAAAATTTTGCCAAATCTCTAATATGATTGAAATATTGGACATAAATGATTCAAATACAGGCTTACCTTTTCTACTGGATAATTTTCTCGCAATTCTGTTCATCTTCTCCTTTTGCAAACACAAACTAAGGATATACTTTTTCTCTTTTTTATGGTCAAATTTGGTAGGACTGGTTAGTGCATTCATATCCTATATGATAGATTTAAAGGTAATAGGTAATTTCACATCAAGTTGTAAATTCAGTTAGTCTCCTTAATATTTGAAAATCAGGAAACACTATCCCAATTAATCTCATAAGATGAAACATAACTGCCTTGAGCTAACATTTCGGTTTGGAATTATTTGAAACATTTGAGAACAATACTTTTTTTTTTGTTAAACTTTATCTCCATTGATCATTAATGTGCAAAAAGTTATAATATTGAGTTGTACATGATCATCGAAATGAGACTAAACTTCTATGTCCTAACAAAATATTCAACAAAAGCTGGAGATGTTCAAGGTGGACCATAAACTATATGTACAGGCTTTGGTTGTTTGATACTGAAGGATGATAAACTCCATTTGTCCATATTTAGTAAGTCTTTGATGTTGTTAGGAATATCAACAAAAGAGTTGAACACTGGAATTTCATCAGGGTTGTGGCTTAGGTTAACCAATTGCTCAACAAGTTGATGGACTTCTCTGATGTGGTGATTGATCTCGAATCCATATTATATTCTTCAACTAAATTATGGATGTCAAGTATGTAGTTGATGATTCTCCAGGGACTTTCCATTCTCTTCTTATACATTCAGTTAGTAGAAGAAAGTCAGTTTTAACCCAGACAACTCTGTAACCATTGTTAGCACACCAATTGATTTCAAGAAGCATGGCTCCTGCTTCAACCATGTTGCTTGTTCTTGTTCCCAAAGGGTTTGAGTAGGCGAAAATGAATCTTCCATTGTTGTCCCTGACTAGACCCCCTCCACCACAGACACCATGTGTGCAACTCCGTCACTATTTATCTTCAATGTTTGAGCTATTGGTTTTATCTATTTGACCATAATGTTGGTTCTCTGTTATTGATGCATCACGGGTTTGACATATTGTGCTCCAGTTTTCTTCTACTTTAGCATATTTGTTAGCTGTGCACTACCTAAGTGTCTATCCCAATGTGTATCTACTTATCTCCTGTGGACAGAACACGTTACCTAACCTGTTCTATAAACGTGTTTGCAGAATAAAGACAAACAGGAAGGTAAAGGACACAATATTTTTACGTGTAAACCATCCTGCTCAAAAGTAATAAAAACCATGACCTACAGACCGGTAGGATTTACTACAATTTAGCCAACTACAAATTAAGTTACAAACTCTGCAACCTAATTCCTACAACAACCTTGCTACCCAAACTCTAACTAGCAAGCTATCTTCTATTAGTAAACTCCTACTTGAAGTTACAGTGTTTTGTATCTACTTTTATGCTTCTTAATAAGATGATAAAGATACAACTTGATAGAACAAACCTAATACAAGATATCTAGACTTGTGAACTGGAGAACATTATACAGTAAAATAGTGCCTCCAAACCTTCTTCTTGTACTAGGAACGAAACCTCGGATTCTTGAATATTCTTGGATATATCTTCTTCACTCAATATTCTGAATTCTCTCATTGAGGGTGTGCATACTTCTTCTTGGAAAGACCTCGGTAATTATAACATTATGCTCCACAGGTCGGTTGAACACAAAACCCTTTCCGAGTCGGTCAATGACACGCACGTAGGGTTTATGTTGTACTTAGATTCTTGCCTTGTTGAGTCGGTTTCCTTTCCTTGTAGAAGGCTTACTAATCCCTACAAATATGGCAAGGAATCTTTCATACTTGACCGCCAAGTTCTTTCCATAATTCTGCAAATCCTTGTTGTTGTAGCACTGTCCCTGGAACATGTTCACGAACCTGTTTCATCCACTTAGTTCGTCTGTCTTTGAATCTCTGCACTACCTGAGATAGAACATGTTCTTGTACCTGTTCCACCAATCTCTTTCATTCTTCATTTGCCATTTGAACATCTTCTGAGATCTTGGCAGGAACATATTGACAGGCTTGTTTCATATAACTGTAACCTCTGTGTCTGCAACTGGTCAACTTCACCTCTAATCACTTTAAGCTCTTCTTCATACAATGTCTTCGCTTCTAGGTCATTTATCCACTGCACTTGACGACCTGTGATCATTCCTCATCTGCATCTGATGAATCTTTGGTATAGAACTTGTTTTGCATACTTGTTCTATTTCTTTAATGAACTACTTCTTTCACTGAGTTATCTACTCTCCCTTTGCTGCCTTGTTCAGTTGATCTATTAATATATCATTCATGCTATACACTGAACATATCTGTGCCCGGCTAGGACATCTTTGACTATGCTTGTCTGTTTGTTTGTATCTGATGAAACATGTTTGTGGAACTGATTCATGTGTATTGCTTGCATCTGTCTCTTGCGATCGATCAGGTCTTTGTACTCGTTCCATGTGCATTACATTCTTGCTCATTAAATATTGCATAGTATTTGGAACATCTGCTTTAATCAACCATAGGTCTATCTTTGTTCAGTCATTCTTGTGCATTCTCATACGTATCTAGACCTGGTTTGTCTTCTTATGGTACCAATCAATGTGATCCAATCAAAGTGATCCAATCAAAGTGATCTTTTGTCAATCATCAAAACTCATATATGCATTAGTCTAGCTCATGCCAAAAAAATTCCATTTTTGATGATGATAAACTCTGTGACTATCTGTGCTCATGTACCATGTTTCAATCTGTTCCAACCACTTACAGCTTCTACTTGAATTTATGAATTATCTGTTAGCACAGTTTAATTCTAATCTTTCCCCTTTTGGCATCATTAAAAAGTTAATCCCAGATTATGTCTAATAATTCTTAACAATAGTCAACTCATGCCCAATGGAGCTATCACATATACACAGGTAAGAACATTTACTTGTTTATGTAACGACCCGCTTGGTAGTTATGCGTGCTTTGACCATTCTATCCTTGCTAGTACTTCCCCGAGGCTAGAAATGAGCGGAGCTAAATAATTTGGTGGTGTTGTATGTTGTGTTTTGTGACTTGTAAGTGACTTTGTAATGTGTTTTTAACTTGGTTTGGTTGTTGTCTTGTGTTCATAGGGCCTTAGAATGATTTTGAGAGACTAAGTATAAAAATGTTGGCATTTCCGTGCTTACTGGTTCACAACGCTTCGTTGTAGCGAAGATTTTTTGTTGCAGCGAAGACTTAGTTAGCTAAAACAAAGGGTGGGAAAATCCCAAGGCTCGTTGCAGTAAAGGACCCGTTCTCGTTGCAGCGAGACTTGGGTCGCTGCAACAAAGACCACTTAAGTCTAATGACGAGTTTAAGTAGTTATTTAGTGCCCACACTTCTCATAATCCCCAAAACAGTTCCCATTAGCATAGAGGCAAATTTTTAAAACTAGGGCACTAGTCTCCATCAAAGGTAAGCCTTAATCACTAACTTTCTTCGCTTAATGCTCATATTAGATTCTTGTTTCAATCAAAAGACCCTTAACGGGATGTAGAACACAAACACCAAGAAAACTCTAGAATACTAATGAGTTATTGTTTATTGTTGTTTAATCATCTAAGAGTAGGGATTATCACTTCCTAGGGTGAGAACTGGTTATTCAATGATGGAAATTGCTTGTTGAGACCTAGGCTTCTAATAAAAATGAGAACTTTGGCTAAAATAAAATTTGTAAGGTTGAATTGATTACAGAACCCATAAATGGAGTTAATATGATTGTTGAGACTAGAATTAGGATGAATATGTTCCTAAGGAAAGTGGACCATTGATTAAGGATAGAAGTGGAGGGGTTGTCTTCCCCAAAATTGTTATTATTGAGTTAATGCTCATTTACTTACTTAGCATTATGATTTCTAGACTTTGAACATTTTGAGGCACTGCCAAAAGGAAAGGCTGTTGCGAAGTGATTCCATTGCTCAAATCTGCTTTGAGGTAGGTTATGGTTTACTTGAGTTAGACTTTGATTAGTAGATTGTATATGTCGGAGAATTTACGAGAGAAAGCATGTCTAGGTCTTCGGACATGGAGTTTGGGCTATCGTTGTTAGTTGTATGATTAAATTATGTGAAGTGATCCTCCATTGTTCAGGTTGATGAACTTGAATTGTATTCTTGAGACCGTTGAAAGGGAGGAGTTCATAAATACCCTTTAAAGACAAATTGAGCTAGCTACATATTATATTATCATTGAGCAGATTATTTGTGAGTCTTATTGTGACTTGTGTTATTTGATTATACTTCATTGGTGTTGACTTGATACGTATTCTTGAATTATTCTTGTGATGTGATTATGAGGCAATTATTGATGATGATTGGGATGGGACATATACATCTCTTAAGGCACATTTGATAAGGGGTCACGATGTAGCCTAGTTATGAGCTCGTGGTCCGAGGTCCGTTTCGAAATGAGTGGTACATGGAGACCATGGGTCCCTTGCAAGTCATGACTATTTAGAGAAAACATTATCATTTAGCATGTGTGTACAGAAATGGGAGATTTTATCATTGATTGCATTATATTTGGCCTGTCTAGTAGTGTTCTTTGTTGATGATTGGTGACTGATTTCTAAGTGAGGAATCTTTGAGAATACTTATTGTGTTTTCATGTTAGTTGTGCCTGTCTTCCTGTTCCATTTATTTTATATATGTAAGCATGATACTAATCTTAGTCGGCTTATGATACCTACCAGTACGTGTTGTTTGTACTGACCTACAGGAGGGGGAGCCCAGGCAAGTCCCGAAAAAATGATAGATGCTTCATCTGCAACTTATCCTACCCGATGAAAACAAAGTGTCTCCCATCGACCTACCCCTCATAAACCTATATTCTGCTTTTGCTAAAAAAATATGTTCCCCGTGGTCACAAATCCGTTCCCTGACTATGTTCCCATCCACAAAATGAGACCCTATGTCTTATACCCAAAAACAAAATGATGAACCTGAGTTTGACATTGCAAAAGTGGTCTGGGAAAGGAAAGACTCTATGGCGGCCCAAAAGCAGTCCAAACGAAAGAAAGAACTCGGGGAAGGTTCAAAAGAACCGTGGAAAACTTGATGATCTCGACCCAAGAGATTTCGAACCTCTACGTGGCCCAACCCACAAATGATATAGAGGCGGATGGTACCCTAGGATCCAGTGACCAAGATTCATATGATACTGATCCTACGGAAGAAAGCATTGAGACAAGGGAAGATTCCTCAGTTGACTCTTCAGAAGAAGATGACCCACCAATATTCATGAATCAACCCGGAGAACGAAATCTCTGAAGTAGATGATGATCGTGATGGGATGACGGATGAGCCAATTCCAGAAAGAAGGCCAGAACCAACAACAGCAAAATTCGTTGGGACTGGATTCCATACTTTCAGTCTGGATGATATCAAAGTATCAAAATGGCCCCAAAGGATCCAAGATTTCTTCACTTGGATGGTGACAAAGAATCTTGTCGAACGGGAAAAGTACATGATCTGTCAGAATTCACTTCAAGGTCTTGAATTCTTAGGGCCCGGTGGAATTCACTTGGGACACAAGACAAAAATATGTTTCTCACATCCCAAGACTTTGCTTTCAACATCAAAATACTCCAAGAGGTATTTTGTGGAGATACCGGCCAAAGGCAAGAAAAACTAAGGAGACAGTTCTTCGAAATGAAATGCTTAGCATTTGATGGAGATGTCATCGATATCCATTTTCAGAAGATGGGTAAAATGTTCTTTGAGTTAGGCGGAGAAGCTAGTCTCAAGCAAGCCTTTGTTTCATCACTTCCAAAGATGTTAGCAAGCCGGACCATGACGATCGTTGAGGAGCGGTTTCAATCAATAACGATCCCGGTCGGCTACATCAGGCAAGCAATATTTCTAGCATTGGATGATATCTGCACAAAGAGATCTGTTTTGAAGCAGATCATACGAAACAATCCAGCCCTTGATAAAGCTTGCAGAAAGTCTGACCTAATTATTGGGTCAAGCTGTTCGTGCCATGTCCCCAGATAAAAAGGAAGATTCAAGCGATTCAAATGGCCAAGGCCTTCGGGAGAAGGATCCCGGTTCGGAGGCGCACAAAATATTTCGGGGAGGAGGAGCCCGAGGCAAGTCCGAAAAAATGATAGATGCTTAAATACGCAACAAGATTGGGCATTATGCAAAAAATTGTCCCCAATCCAGAAGGTCAATCAAGCTCCTTACTGAAATAGAGGACTACACTTGTATCTATCTCGGTGAAGATGACGATCTTGAATCTGTTCTCTCATTAGAGGACGAACCCACAGAGAAGACCCTCTTTTCCATGGATGTGTACGAAGAATATGGCGATGAATATTACTAGATTTCGAACCCGGAGAGGAAAGGCTCAAGAAGATATCAATAGCATCATGGTGATCCGAGGTCTAGCTTAAAGTTTATCCGTCCAACGGGGATAAACCAATCCGGTTATTGCTTTCATGGACAACGGAGCGGCATGTTCAGCGATGAACCAGCCGTCCTTCCCGAGGATCAATGAATTCCACATTTCAAAGATTTCAGCAACCTTTGGGGCTGAGTCCTAACCACCAAAATCATCATAAAGCATCCAATCACAATTGAATTCTTCCCGGGGTTGAAGTTTCGAACAAAGCTGATTGGATCCGATGTCCCAGGAAAAGATCTCATTATCGGACTTGACATCTTCAGACAACTTAAAGATCAGCTCCAGATCAAAGCCCATGGAATAACGTTCAAAAACTAATTCAAGCCATATACAGATGTTTTACGATTATTCCAAATAAGCGATGCGAAACGATCAAAAAGGAGATAGAAAAGCGAGTTGGTGGAGCATTCATGTGCGGATTCTGGAGTTTTGGGAAAATGTAAAAAGACTCCATGGCTAAATGAAGAGTTTTTCATTAAACTCCCCTTCAAGAAGAATGAAAGCATTAAGCCAACGAAGGCAAGTCTGTTACACCCCAGAAAATTTCGCGTTACTAAGGCTGTAGATGGCTTAATATGAGCTCAAGGAGGAGCAAATATTACAAGTATAAAGGATGAAAATTTACTGTATTAGCATGAGGATAGCATGAGTATGATATTTGGAATTCGTACAGTATGATTGGAATGATACGTTAAAAGATATAGCCCTCGTAACCCTAAGCTGAGGTGGGGCCCACATGATGCGATTTTTGTAAAGGACATATGAAAATTTAT